>NC_135285.1:11592500-11760000 GCF_051311805.1 Agelaius phoeniceus | reverse complement strand
CCTAACCCTAACCCTAACCCTAACCCTAACCCTAACCCTAACCCTAACCCTAACCCTAACCCTAACCCTAACCCTAACCCTAACCCTAACCCTAACCCTAACCCTAACCCTAACCCTAACCCTAACCCTAACCCTAACCCTAACCCTAACCCTAACCCTAACCCTAACCCTAACCCTAACCCTAACCCTAACCCTAACCCTAACCTAACCCTAACCCTAACCCTAACCCTAACCCTAACCCTAACCCTAACCCTAACCCTAACCCTAACCCTAACCCTAACCCTAACCCTAACCCTAACCCTAACCCTAACCCTAACCTAACCCTAACCCTAACCCTAACCCTAACCCTAACCCTAACCCTAACCCTAACCCTAACCCTAACCCTAACCCTAACCCTAACCCTAACCCTAACCCTAACCCTAACCCTAACCCTAACCCTAACCCTAACCCTAACCCTAACCCTAACCCTAACCCTAACCCTAACCCTAACCCTAACCCTAACCTAACCCTAACCCTAACCCTAACCCTAACCCTAACCCTAACCCTAACCCTAACCCTAACCCTAACCCTAACCCTAACCCTAACCCTAACCCTAACCCTAACCCTAACCCTAACCCTAACCCTAACCCTAACCCTAACCCTAACCCTAACCCTAACCCTAACCCTAACCCTAACCCTAACCCTAACCCTAACCCTAACCCTAACCCTAACCCTAACCCTAACCCTAACCCTAACCCTAACCCTAACCCTAACCCTAACCCTAACCCTAACCCTAACCCTAACCCTAACCCTAACCCTAACCCAAACCCTAACCCTAACCCTAACCCTAACCCTAACCCTAAACCCTAACCCTAACCCTAACCCTAACCCTAACCCTAACCCTAACCCTAACCCTAACCCTAACCCTAACCCTAACCCTAACCCTAACCCTAACCCTAACCCTAACCCTAACCCTAACCCTAACCCTAACCCTAACCCTAACCCTAACCCTAACCCTAACCCTCGTGACGTCATGATGAGTCGTCAAGATGGCGGCCCCCATGTGGTCACGTGGTATGGAACCAAGATGGCGGCCCCCATGGGGTCACGTGACTGGTGACCAAGATGGCGGCGACCGGGGGTCACGTGACTCGACAGCTGGGATGACGGCGAGTGCTCTGTGACGTCATTTACGACATGATGGCGGCCGCTGACGTCATTTACGGCAACGTGGTGGCCGTAGGGGGTGACGTCATTTACGGCAACAAGATGGCGGCGGGCAGGGGGTCACGTGATCGGGGACCAAGATGGCGGCGGTCACGTGACCGGGGAGGCAAGATGGCGGGCACTGTGATGTCATCCAAAATGGCGGCGCCCATGGGGTCACGTGGTGTCGTACAACATGGCGGCGCCCAGGGGGTCATGTGATCCGGGAACCAAGATGGCCGCTCCCCTGTGGTCACGTGATCGGGGACCAAGATGGCGGCCGTCGTGACGTCGTGATGACGCGTCCAAGATGGCGGCGCCCATACGGTCACGTGGTGGTGTCCAATATGGCGGCGCCCAGGGGGTCATGTGATCCGGGAACCAAGATGGCCGCCCCCATGCGGTCACGTGATGGGGACCAAGATGGCGGACCCTGTGATGTCATCAAGATGGCGGCGCCCATATAGTCACGTGGTGTCGTACAACATGGCGGCGCCCAGAGTGTCACGTGGTACGGCAGCCAAGATGGCGGCCGCCATGGGGGTCACGTGACTGGTGACCAAGATGGCGGCGGCCAGGGGTCACGTGACACGAGAGACAAGATGGCGGCGAGTGCTCTGTGACGTCATTTATGGCAAGATGGCGGCTGGTGACGTCATTTACGGCAACGTGGTGGCTGTAGGGGTGACGTCATTTACGGCAGCAAAATGGCGGCCGCGGGGGGGTCACGTGGTGCGGGGGGGCAAGATGGCGGCGGGCCGGGTGACGTCATTTGCAGCAAAATGGCGGCCGCCGGGACTGGGATTTTTTTCGGGGTTTCGGCTGGGTTTTGCGCGGTTTTTGCGGGTCAGCTGGGGCCGGAATGGCGTTCTGGTTCGTGTGGGGGCGGCGGCGGCGCGCGCGGGGGTCCGGGGGGCGCGGGGTGGGGGGCGTCGTTTCGGTCGGGCGATTGGGGGGGACGCCTGTGCACTGGGGTCCTTTCTGGGGTGTGTCGCGCTGGTGACGTCATCGGGGGCGCGCCGCGGGTGCAATGTGGTGCGGCGGGCGGCAGGGGGCGCTGTGACTGCAGTACCGGCCGGCAACCAGCAGGTGGCGCTGTGAGTGCAGTACCGGCCGGCAAGCAGCAGGGGGCGCTGTGCATGCAGTACCGGCCAGCAAGCAGCAGGTGGCGCTGTGCATGCAGTACCGGCCGGCAAGCAGCAGGTGGCGCTGTGAGTGCAGTATCGGCCGGCAAGCAGCAGGGGGCGCTGTGCATGCAGTACCGGCCGGCGAGCAGCAGGGGGCGCTGTGCATGCAGTACCGGCCGGCAAGCAGCAGGTGGCGCTGTGACTGCAGTACTCGCGAGTAAACGGCAGGTGGCGCTGTGACTGCATGATTTATATGTGAATGGCATGGGGTGGGGTGCTGGCTTGCAGGGGGCGGGTCCGGGGAGGGGGGCCGGCCATGGGGGTGGGCTGTAGGGGTGGGGTTATGCTGATGGCTACTGATTACTGGCACCTGGGGTGGGAGGGGTCCCTATATACTGTATATAGTAAAAAGAAGAAAAACTATATGTCTGGTGCAGCAGTAGGAAATTTCAGGCTCCCGGGGAGTAAATGGTTTATTTTTTAATTTTTTTTTTTTTTTTTTACTCCCAGGGAGCCTGAAAGTTTCTACTGCTGCTTTTTTAAACTAAAGCTAGAAAGGAAAACAAAGTTAGAAAGAGAAGGAAAGAGAAGGAGAGAGAGAGAAGGAGGGAGAGAGAGAGAGATAGAGAGAGAGAGAGAGAAGGAGAGACAAAAGAGAGAGAGAGAGAGAGGAAAGAGGAAAAGAGAGAGAGAAAGAGAGACAAAAAGAGAGAGAAGCAGAGAGAAAAGACAGACAGAAGCAGAGAGAAAACACAGAGAAGCAGAGAGAGAAGCAAGAAGAAAAGAGAGACAGAGCAGCAGAGAGAAAAGGGAGAGAGAAAAGAGTTGGAAAAAAATAGAGGGAGAGAACAGGGACAAAGACACAAACAAGAGGAGAGAACAGAGGGAGAAGACACAGAGGGAGACAGAGAGGGAGAAGAGATAGATAGGAAAAGACAAAGAAGAGACAAGAAGACAGAAGAAAACACAGGAAGACAGAGTGAGACAGGAAAAGGAGGGTGGGAGAACTGAAGAAGGACAGGAGTTAGAGGGAAAAAGAAAGTGGTTAGGATTAGAGTGAAGGTGAAAACTTAGGAGTGGGCTGAAAAAGGAAAGGACTAAGAGCAAAAAACACAAACCGAGGAAAAGGAGAAGGTGGAAAGAAAAAGAAGCGAGAGGACTGAGATAGACAGTTATAAAGGCAACAGAAACAAAGGGTTAGATATGGATGGAAGTTAAGGGAGAAATAGAACAGTAAAGTGAGGAGCAAAAGGAAGAAATACAGTGGAAAGAAATGACAACACCGCACCAAAAAAAGACAGGAGCCACGGTGGGGGTAGGGAAGGGCAGGGGGTATCTTTATTAAGGGTGACTCAACTTTATTAAAAGAATGTTTTCATTTACACATCAACAAAATACATGGAAACAGTGTATACAAATGCAAGTGCAGATACAATCCATAGACGCACTGGTAAAAATCGAGTTTACATACAGAGCAATACAGCAAAATGCAGCAGCTAATGCAAAAGCAATACAGAGCAATGCAGCAGTTAATGCAAATGCAATACACACCAATACAGAGCAATACAGCAAAATGCAGCAGCTAATGCAAATGCAATACACAGCAATACAGCAAAATGCAGCAGTTAATGCAAATGCAATACACACCAATACACACCAATACAGAGCAATACAACACATACTAACACAAGATGATAACCTTTTTCTATTTTCATTACAGGTTGATTTATTGTCACAGGACACCCAAAACAACAAAACCACACATAAAACAACACTCATCTACCATTAACACCCCCTTCACAGGACACACAAACTCACCATCGCTGCCATCACAACTGCTAAATTACACCCCAGTAATCATTGCTCCTCGGGAACGTGGTTCCCGGGATCACGAAAAAATCCTCCTGCCTGACGAAAACCCCGGTCCCTGGACGGTCCGCACCCAAACTTTGGCAATGAACGTCGCCTCGCTGACCGACCGGGACCCGGGAAAAAAAAACCCAGCCGGGGGGAAAAAAAAAAAAAACCCCCGGCTGGGGATTTTTTATTCTAAATTTAAAAATGAGTTGAAAAACCTGAAAGGCAAAACTCATACAAGGTTACAACCCTAGAACCCTTCAACACACACACACTGCCTTCAGCTTACACACACACCCATGCTGACTCACACCTCAAACTCTCTGCTAACCCTCGGCACGGACTCCCACCCCTCCACAGGAACCTGGTTCCCAGGAGGCCCCGAAAAATCCTCCTGCCTGACGAAAACCCCGGTCCCTGGCCGGTCCGCGCCCGAACTTTGGCGATGAACGTCGCCTCGCTGACCGACCGGGACCCGGGAAAAAAAAACCCAGCCGGGGGGAAAAAAAAAAAACCCCCCGGCTGGGGATTTTTTATTCTAAATTTAAAAATTATTTGAAAAACCTGAAAAGCAAAAGTCATATAAGGTTACAACCCTTCAACACACACATACACACACACACCCCTCCTTCAGCTTACATACAAACCCACCCTTGCTCACACCTCAACCTCTCTGCTAACCCCCGGCACGCATTCACGCCGCTCCTCGGGAACGTGGTTCCCGGGAGCCTCCAAAAAAATCCTCCTGCCTGACGAAAACCCCGGTCCCTGGACGGTCCGCGCCCAAACTTTGGTGATGAACATCGCCTCGCTGACCGACCGGGACCGGGGAAAAAAAAAACCCAGCCGGGGGGGAAAAAAAAAAACCCCCCGGCTGGGGATTTTTTATTCTAAATTTAAAAATTATTTGAAAAACCTGAAAAGCAAAAGTCATATAAGGTTACAACCCTAGAACCCTTCAACACACACACACACACTTCCTTCAGCTTACACACAAACCCACGCTGACTCACACCTCAACCTCTGTGCTAACCCCCGGCACGCATTCACGCCGCTCCTCGGGAACGCGGTTCCCGGGAGCCTCCAAAAAAATCCTCCTGCCTGACGAAAACCCCGGTCCCTGGACGGTCCGCGCCCAAACTCTGGCGATGAACGTCGCCTCGCTGACCGACCGGGACCCGGGAAAAAAAAACCCAGCCGGGGGGAAAAAAAAAAAACCCCCCGGCTGGGGATTTTTTATTCTAAATTTAAAAATTATTTGAAAAACCTGAAAAGCAAAAGTCATATAAGGTTACAACCCTTCAACACACACATACACAGACACACCCCTCCTTCAGCTTACATACAAACCCACCCTTGCTCACACCTCAACCTCTCTGCTAACCCCCGGCACGCATTCACGCCGCTCCTCGGGAACGTGGTTCCCGGGAGCCTCCAAAAAAATCCTCCTGCCTGACGAAAACCCCGGTCCCTGGACGGTCCGCGCCCAAACTTTGGTGATGAACATCGCCTCGCTGACCGACCGGGACCGGGGAAAAAAAAACCCAGCCGGGGGGAAAAAAAAAAAAACCCCCCGGCTGGGGATTTTTTATTCTAAATTTAAAAATTATTTGAAAAACCTGAAAAGCAAAAGTCATACAAGGTTACAACCCTAGAACCCTTCAACACACACACACACTTCCTTCAGCTTACACACAAACCCACGCTGACTCACACCTCAACCTCTGTGCTAACCCCCGGCACGCATTCACGCCGCTCCTCGGGAACGCGGTTCCCGGGAGCCTCCAAAAAAATCCTCCTGCCTGACGAAAACCCCGGTCCCTGGACAGTCCGCGCCCAAACTCTGGCGATGAACGTCGCCTCGCTGACCAACCGGGACCCGGGAAAAAAAAACCCAGCCGGGGGGAAAAAAAAAAAACCCCCCGGCTGGGGATTTTTTATTCTAAATTTAAAAATGAATTAAAAAACCTGAAAAGCAAAAGTCACATATACAAGGTTAAAACTAGTCAGCATATGCTCACACACACACACAGACGAGTGGACACAGACAGACACAGTCATGTGCTCTCACACACGCTCACACGCTCTTCCCGCTTACAGGCTCGCTGTGGCCCTTACTCGAGGTGCCGAAGAACGTGCTCCGACGCGTCTGCTGGCTGCCGCTCCTTGACGTCGAATGGTAGATTCTGGGGAAATCGGTAGCCTCGAGGACCTGTGAGACGACAGGAAGTGGTCAATGAGTGGCTGACAGCTAGGAATTGTCCCCGCTCTGGACCAATAAATTTTCTACCCAAAATCCCATAAAAGACAGATGAACAGTAAAGTTTTTACAACTGTTCTACCTAACTGTGACTACATGCCAGGGCAGGGCAGCTCCAATCATAAGTGGTATAATATAAGTACACACAATATATGCCGACACAGGTACACGCAATATGAGCCTATACAATATATGCCGACACAGGTACACGCAATATGAGCCTATACAATATGAGCCTATACAATATATGCCAACACAGGTACACGCAATATGAGCCTATACAATATGAGCCTATACAATATGAGCCTATACAATATGAGCCAACTTAGGTATACACAATATAAGCACATGCAATATAAGCCAACAAAGGTACATGCAATATAAGCCAACAAAGGTACATGCAATATAGGTACACACAATATAAGCCAACATAGGTACACACGATATAAGCCAAAACTTGAGATAACTATGGAAGATTAATTGTTGGGCCCCATACCCTTTGAGAAGATGGAACCTACAGAACAACTGCAGTCACTTGAGGAGGGTGTAAGACGCTCCCTCTAGAAGTCCAAGATAATGGCATGGCAAAAAAAGCACTACCAAAGCTGGTAGTGAGAAGGAAGATGGATAAGAAAATCTTGTATAATCCTTCCTGTCTCAAAGAGTAAAAATGTAAAGATGCCAGAATAAGCTATATCTGGGAAGGAATGTGAGTAAAATACTGCCTATATGGCACAAAATGGTGCCTGTAAAGCGTCGAGATGTAACAAAGGCCTATGACACGGAAGACATTAGACACGGACTACATAACACGGACACGGATGACACAACATAGACACAGATGGCGTAACACAGAGACAAGAGTAAACTGCCTAGCACTTTCAACTTATGGACCCGAGATTCCTAGCGCAAGATGAGCCAGAGGCTGATGATGCCAAAAGAAAGAAAGCCCTATGACGATGGCACGTGATGATGAACTGTAACTCGTTAAAAGAAGTTAGTGCCGAAGCAGTTAAGAGGATGCTCGAGAGGCTCGGCGAGCCTAGAGAAGGAAGCCGACTGCCGGGTGACCGTGGCCGTAGCTCCGGACCTGAAGGCGAGCTCCTCGGGGGAAAGGTCCGTGACGACGTCGAGTCGAGGAAGGCGGACGACGCAAAGTTCCCGAGAATGTGGAGATGGGTCGGAACTGCCCTGCCCGGCAAAGGCTCTGGGGAGGCTGAGGAGAAACCCTCTCCCTTTACTTCCAGAGAGCCTGTCCCGCTACAGACTTCTCCGCTAAGCTGACATGAAATTGCCCCCTGTGATAGTAAAGGTTTTTCCCCTTCTCCCGACCGCTGGCCCCGACACTTAGCTTTTGGAAGAGGAGCGGACAAAATCCATCCTCGGTCGCACGTGGACGTTGAGATGTTCTCCACGTGTGCTTCGGTGTCGCCGTTTCTAAGCTTTGGCTAAGAGCCTCCTCAGGGTACCTAAGACAAAACAGAAAACCTGACTATTGCCCTCAACAACAGTAATCCCCGGGACTCCTCCGCACCACTGCCTCGGCTCACCTCAAATCTTGATTTGACTCCGGAGGCTGCCCAGAAGATACCTGCAAAGAGAAAAGGTACATGCTTAGCATGCTGCTGCATAACATTCACCTATGAGTCAGCCTGCCTAAATGCCAACTCACCTGCCCTTCCTCTGTGCCTAGGGCAGCGACAGCACCTGCAAAGAAACAAAGCAGAAAAGCATGCTGAGATATTGTGAAAACACAACCTCCCAAATCTGACAAGTATGCCACACCAATACCTTAGGCTCGCACCCACCTGGCACAGATATGCTCGGCTAGGATAGATTGCAAGCGGACCACCTAAAATAAAAAAAAAAAAAAGATGCTTAAAGCTGCACCAGAAACTGAGACCTCAGCAATAACAATTGCTTCCGTACGCTAGTCAATGCTCACCTCGCCCACTTGGCCTTGACTGCTGCCCTCGGCCTTGACTTCCTGAAAAGAAAGACAAAGAACAATGCTGTAACAGCCACCATTTATGTTTCCTCTACAGAAACAAATACTGTCTCACCTGCTCGGGGGAATCCCCTCACCCGGGATGGGGCCCTCTGGCACGGATTTAATCCATCTGAATCTGAAAAAAAAGTTAGGACAAGAGTTAAACTGTTGCAGGATAACTTAAGAGCTCCAGATATCTTGTGTCCATCTACAAATCCCATCTAGAGTCCAACTACACCCCACATTACAAACTTCAAGTCCTCGGGACTTCTCCTATTGCACCGGGCTATGCGGCAGGGCAGAGCAGCTCCGGCACAAATGTGTGCAGACACCCGTGACACGGGACGGGACGTGACAAACAACGGGGACGCGACACGGACAGAAATCTCCTGGCAAGGAAAATGGCTGCGAGGACTGAGAGAATGCAAAAGGAGATGACCGAGGTGAAACTGATGGTGAGCTGATGAGGCTCAGAGAAACCTGGAGGAAGAAGATGCTAACTGAATGATTTATTCCAAGAACTGCAAAGATGGATGCCCAAGAATCATACAGCCAGAAGCCTCTACCTGCCCTCACGTTCCTTCGAGTCCTAGTCCGCCATAATGGATCCTGGCGGGACATAGCTGTCCATACAGCTCAGAACAAGACCTGAAAAGACACCTGATTGGATGCTTATAGAAAGAGATGAGGGTCTGATGCCTGTCTGAGCTCCCGAGTCGAAAGTTCTATGGCATGGGTGCCAGGCCAAGGAACGCTGAGAGCACAGATGCTAAGACTGGTGCCAAGGTTTCTGGTAGGCCCCTCAAAGGGCTAAGATAAAAGACATGAGACAGCTAAACAAGACATAATGCACAACAGACAAGTGACACGATACACACCGGGACTGCTCTGCCCTGCTCACCTCAGCACTGTGATCCAAAGTGAGAATTTGCTTTTAGGGGGCCTAAGGGGCCACTTCTTGGCTACCCTCAGAGTTGGCCCAGAGCCCCTCAGGTAGTTGGCCCTACCTTGAGTTGGCCCAGAGCCAACTCAAAACCTCCCCCCCACCCCAGGAGTGCCGACCCAGCACCTCGCTTTCATCCCCTCTGTGGGTCGTGGCCCTCTACTTATCTCTCGGACATCTGGGGATGCCGGTCCGTGTCGGGTGCGAAGAAAGGCCGCCTCGCCGGCTGGGAAGTTCCTGCTGTCACCGGGCTGTTGTCTCTTAGACAGCTATATTAAAGAAAACCAAACATCAGTGCCTGATCTTGGCACCACATCGGCCAAAACCCCACAAGTCTGCTACTCACCATTCTCCTAAGAAGGCCTAGCACCTCCTAACCGTAACCCTCTGCCACAGATGTAATGCATTTGCACCTGAAAGAAAGTTAGAACATATGTCAAACACATGCACGATAACTCAAAAGCTGCAAACACCTTATGTCAACCTAGGAATAGCATCTAGAGTCCAAGTACAGCCCACATTACAACTTTCAACTCCCCAAGGCTTCTCCTATTGCACCAGGCTATGCGGCAGGGCAGAGCAGCTCCGGCACAAATGTGTGTGCTGACACCCGTGACACAGGACAGACAGGACACGACAAACAATGGGCACAGGACACGGACAGAAATCTCTAGGCAAGAAGGATGACTGCAAGGACTGAGAAGATGCCAAATGAGATGACCGAGGTAAGACAGACCGATGGCGAGCTGATAAGGCTCAGAGTGCCCTGGAGAAGGAAGATGCTAAACTGAATGTTTTAGTCCAAGAACTGCAAAGATGAATGCACAGGAGCCCTACGGTGAGAAGCCTCTACCTGCTCTCACATTCTTACAAGTCCTAATCCACCATAATAGAACCTTGCAGGGTGCAGCTGTCCATACAGCTCAGAACAAGACCTGAAAAGACATGACTGGATGCTTACAAAGAGTTGCAATTCTGATGCCTGTCTAAGCTCCCGAGTCAAAAGTTTTATGGCCTGGGTGCCGGGCCAAAGAAACGTGGAGATCGTGGCTGCTACGAATACTGCCGAGGTTTCTGATAGGCCCCTCAAAGGGCTAAGATAAGACATGAGACACCCAAACAAGACATAATGCACGACAGACAAGTGACACAATACACACCGGGACTGCTCTGCCCTGTGCACCTCAGCACTGTGATCCAAAGTGAGACTTTGCTTTTAGGGGGCCTAAGGGGCCACTTCTTGGCTACCCTCATCTCCAGAGCCAACTCAAGACCTCCCCTCCCCGACCCCAGGAGTCCCAACCCAGCACTTCGCTTTCATCCCCTCTGTGGGTCGTAGCCCTCTACTTATCTCTCGGACATCTGGGGATGCCGGTCCGTGTCAGGTGCGAAGAAAGGCCGCCTCGCCTGCTGCAAAGTTCCTGCTGTCACCGGGCTGTTGTCTCTTAGACAGCTATATTAAAGAAAACCAAACATCAGTGCCTGATCTTGGCAGCCTGTCAGCCAAAACCCCACAAGTCTGCTACTCACCCTTCTCCTAAGAAGGCCCGGCTCCTCGGGTCGCACGCTTCGGGCACGCTCGGAGGCCGACGCCCGTCCTCGGGGGGTACGCCTGGATTAAGAGGACAGGAGGTGATGTGGCGTTGCTGAAACCTAAGTGGACCCTCGGTCCTCCTCCCTACTTCCCTGACTCACCGCAACTCCTCAGCGGTTCCTGACTGCTACCCGGAAGACGGGGCTCTTCAGGGTGGAAAATTCGGTCCGTCGGCCGGTTGGGGACGGGAGCTTGGCGTGCTCCAAGTGGATTGCCTAAGGCACAAAAATGAGAATGGAGACTTAGACTTGCCCCCTTAGAATTCAGACCTCAGCAACAAGAAAGGCTACTGCTCACCTTGCTCTCTTGAACTTGACTGCTGGGATCCAGCTATACTTCCTAAAAATAAAGACAAAAAACAGCGCTGTAACAGGGTCACACTTGACACTCCCCCTGGACAGACAAATGGTGACTGACCTGCTTGTGGGAACCCCCTCACCCAGGATGGGGGGCTCTGCCATGGATGCAATGCAACTGCACCTGAAAGAAAGTTAGAACATATGTCAAACACATGCACGATAACTCAAAAGCTACAAACACCTTAGGTCAATATAGGAATAGCATCTAGAGTCCAAGTACAGCCCACATTACAACTTTCAACTCCCTGAGGCTTGTCCTATTACACCAGGCTATGTGGCAGGGCAGAGCAGCTCCGGCACAAATATGTGCAGACACCCGTGACACAGGTAAGACGGGACGTGACAAACAATGGGCACACGACACAGACAGAAATCTCTGGGCAAGAAGGATGACTGCAAGGACTGAGAAGATGCCAAATGAGATGACTGAGGTGAGACCGATGGTGAGCTGACGAGGCTCAGAAAACACTGAAGGAAGAAGATGCTAACTGAATGATTTATTCCAAGAACTGAAAAAATGGATGCCTGAGAATCATACAGCCAGAAGCCTCTACCTGCCCTCACGTTCTTTCAAGTCCAAGTCTGCCTTAATGGATCCTGGCGGGACATAGCTGTCCATACAGCTCAGAACAAGACCTGAAAAGACATCTGACCGGATGCTTCTAAAGAGACAAGAGAGTCTGATGCCTGTCTGAGCTCCTGAGTCGAAAGTTCTATGGCATTGATGCCAGGCCAAGGAATGCAGAGATCACAGATGCTAACAATGATGCCAGGGTTTCTGACAGGCCCCTCCAAGGCCTAAGGTAAAAGACATGACATATCTAAACACACATAATACACAAAAGACAAGTGACACGATACACACCGGGACTGCTCTGCCCTGCACACCTCAGCACTGTGATGAAAAGTCAGGCTTTCCTTTTATGGGGCCTAAGGGGCCGCTTCATGGACACCCCCCACCTCCAAAGCGGACTCAAAAACCCCTCCCAGTAATTCCCAAACCTGCACCCTGCTTTCATCCCCTCTGTGGGTCGTGGCCCTCTACTTATCTCTCACGCATCTGGGGATGCCGGTCTCGGGTGCAAAGAAAGGCCGCTTCGTCAGCTGGGAAGCTCCTGCTGGCACCGGGCTTTTGTCTCTTAGACAGCTGTATTAAAGAAAACCAAACATCAGTGCCCAATCTTGGTAGCCCATCGGCCAAAACCCCACAAGTCTGCTACTCACCGTGCTCCTAAGAACGCTCAGCTGCTCGGGCCGTACGCTTCAGGCACGCTCAGAGACCGAAGCCATCGTCACAGGGGGTGTCTGGGTTAAGAGAGATGAGGTGATTTGGCATGGCTGAAACCTGAGTGGACCCTCGCTCCCCCTCCCTACTTCCCCTACTCACCGCAACTCCTTGGCAGCTGCTGAAGGCCACCTGGATGGCACCTTTAAATAGAAGAGTTCAGGGTTTCATCACCAGGTCCTGTAACGCATCCACAGGGCTCACACGTGCAGGGAACCCGGTGCATCGGCCGGCTGGTGACGGGGGCTTGGCAGGCTCCGAGTGGATTGCCTAAAGCACAAAAAAGAGAATGGAAGTTTAGAGCAGCACCAGAAACTGAGACTGGAGCAATAACAGCTACTCCGCTCCACTGCTCACCTTGACTGCTGGTATCCAGACTTAATTCCTAAAAAGAAAGACAAAGAACAGAGCTGTAACAGAGTCACCACATACACTTCTGCTGCAGAGACAAATGGTGCCTCACCTGCTCGGGGGAATCCCCTCACCCGGGATGGGGCCCTCTGGCACGGATTTAATCCATCTGAATCTGAAAAAAAAGTTAGGACAAGAGTTAAACTGTTGCAGGATAACTTAAGAGCTCCAGATATCTTGTGTCCATCTACAAATCCCATCTAGAGTCCAACTACACCCCACATTACAAACTTCAAGTCCTCGGGACTTCTCCTATTGCACCGGGCTATGCGGCAGGGCAGAGCAGCTCCGGCACAAATGCGTGCAGACACCCGTGACACGGGACGGGACGTGACAAACAACGGGGACGCGAAACAGACAAAAATCTCCTGGCAAGGAAAATGGCTGCGAGGACTGAGAGAATGCAAAAGGAGATGACCGAGGTGAGACTGATGGTGAGCTGATGAGGCTCAGAGAAACGTGGAGGAAGAAGATGCTAACTGAATGATTTATTCCAAGAACTGCAAAGATGGATGCCCAAGAATCATACAGCCAGAAGCCTCTACCTGCCCTCACGTTCTTTCGAGTCCTAGTCCGCCATAATGGATCCTGGCGAGGCATAGCTGTCCATACAGCTCAGAACAAGACCTGAAAAGACATCTGACCGGATGCTTCTAAAGAGACAAGAGAGTCTGATGCCTGTCTGAGCTCCTGAGTCGAAAGTTCTATGGCATTGATGCCAGGCCAAGGAATGCAGAGATCACAGATGCTAACAATGATGCCAGGGTTTCTGACAGGCCCCTCCAAGGCCTAAGGTAAAAGACATGACATATCTAAACACACATAATACACAAAAGACAAGTGACACGATACACACCGGGACTGCTCTGCCCTGCGCACCTCAGCACTGTGATGAAAAGTCAGGCTTTCCTTTTATGGGGCCTAAGGGTGTCCGCTTCATGGACACCCCCATCTCCAAAGGAGACTCAAAAACCCCTCCTGGTGGGTCCCTACCCTGCGCCCCGCTTTCATCCCCTCTGTGGGTTGTAGCCCTCTACTTATCTCTCGGACATCTGGGGATGCCGATCCTTGTCAGGTGCAAAAGAAGGCAGCGTCAACATCTGGGAAGTTCCTGCTGGCACTCTTGTTCAACAACTTCCTGTTGTTTCTTAGTCAGCTACATGAAAGAAATCCAAATATCAATGCATGATCTCTGCAGCACACCTGCCAAAACCCAACAATTCTGCTACTCACCGTTTTCCCAAGAATGCCTGGCTCCTGGGGCCGCACCCTTCGGCCGCGCTCCGAGGCTGATGCTGTTGTCACGGGGGTAAGCCTGGGTTAAAAGGAGACGAGGTCATGTTGCATTGCTGAAACCTGAGCGGACCCTCGCTCCGCCTCCCTACTTCCCCGACTCACCGTGACTCCTCGGCTGGTGCCCAAGGCTATCCTGGTGACACCTTTAAACAGAAAAGGGAGAGGCTTCATCAACGAGTCCCGTGATTCTTCCGCAGGGCTCAGGAGAGCGGCACACCCGGTTCGTCGGCCGGTTGGTGACTGGGGCTCGGTGTACTCCGAGTGGATTGCCTAAAGCGCAGAAGCGGGAACAGATGCTTAGAGTTGCACCGGAAAGTGAGACTGGAGCAATAACAACTGCTTCTGTACCCTACTCAATGCTCACCTTGCCCACCTCATCTTGACTGTTGATATCCAGCTTTACCTCCTAAAAAGAAAAAGCACAGAGCTGTAACAGAGTCACACTTTACACTCCCCCTGCAGAGACAAACGGTGACTGACCTGCTCGGGGGAACCTCCTCACTCGGGATGGGTGGATGGATTTTGCCCTGGATTTTATCCTTCTGCGTCTGAAAGAAAGTGAGGACAAAAGTCAAAGGGCTGTGGGATAACTTCACAGCTCCAAAAATCTCCTGTCTATCTAGGAATATCATCTAGAGTCTGGCAACACCCCACAAACTGCAAGTCCCTGGGACTTGTCCTGTTGCAGCAGGCTATGCGGCAGGGCAGGGCAGAGCAGCTCCGGCACAAACATGTGCGGACACCCGTGACACAGAACGTGACAAACAGGGGGATAACAAACACAACATATTATGCTTGTGGTGAGGGTCTCGAGGGGAAAAGGCAAAAGGGACCCCAAAGACACACTAGGTAACACGGTACACCGGACAACACACCGTGGACCGGAACTGTTCTGCGCTGCCTGCCTGAAAGCTGCCATCAAAAGTAGAACCTCTCCCTTTAGCTGTCCTAAGAGGCCCCTTGGAGAAGATTGCTTTTCCCTCTGCTAATTTTTAAATCTGTCCCAGGAACTCCCAACCCACTACTCTCCCATCATCCCATCTCCAGGCCGTGGCCCTGACTTATCTTTTGGATGATCGGTGATGTGGATCCACGTTGCACCTGAAATGAGTCTGCCTTGGAGGGCCCCGCAATTGCCTGTTAGCCTCTCGGTCAGCTACAATAAAGAAAAACAAAACCAAAGTATGAGTACAGAGTTATGTGGGCCAAATCCCAGCAAGTCAGATACTTGCCCTCTCCTGAGTGTGCCTGGCTCCTTCAGGCTCCAGCTGCATCCTGATTCCAAGGCTGTGGCCATTATTATGAGTGGCACCTGGGTAAGAGAAAGGCAAGGTGAAATGGCATTCCTGTGAGTGCAGTGGATGACCATGTGTGCTGTAAGACATGTGAATGCCTCTGCTCGGCTTCTGAAAAGCCTTGGGGTGGAGGCTCAAATAAACACCCTTTCTCACCCTGCTGCCTTCAAAACCACCCCCCCCAACAATGACTCCTAACTGGATACCTGCTCAGCCTCCCTCTCCTAGTCACAATCCTCAACTCACCTGAAGCCTCAATCTCAAACATCATCTTTGACACTGGGCAGATCCCTCTTGTGACATGATGAATCTGCTGAAAAGTGTTGTAGTTGACACAACCTGGAGCCTCTGGAAGCTGCACTCTTCCTAAAAAAAAATACAAAACAAAATATGAACAAAACCAGAAATTATAAATGCACTTTACCACCCCTACACACAAAACCCAAAATTGTGAACTTAAATAGTCCCTGTATTCTATGCTGTTTTCTTCACAGCATCTTTAAAGCCTCTGTTGCTTTAGGTGCCCAGAAACACCTACTGAAAACAAGCTGAGATAAGCTGAAAGAGCCTCTTGACTGAAATGAGAAGAGAGCTCTTATCCTAGCACATCCCAGAGAGGGAATGAACCCCCTCAGCAAAAGCTGGGGTTAATATACCCCTGATGGTGCCCGCCTCTCGTTCCCATGGCACCCAGGAAAAGGGAGGGGGCTGATCCCACCGGGCATAAAAGCCCTCAGAGAAGCTACAGCTGTTTGGCTCCTCTGACTCAAATTCAAGGGGAGCAAAGGGCTTGTTATAGAAGAAAACTCTTCAGAAAAATAACAGTGCTTTCTTTTTTGCAACAACTACTTGGAGTAAAAGGGCAGAAAACTGGTAAGAAATATAACTTTCTGTTTAGGCAGCATAACTAGATAAATTGGGTAATTTGCTATTAACTTACTTATAATTATTCCTTAGCAGCTACTAAGTAGTACTTCAAGTGTGACTAAGTCCAGTGGAGAAGAATGCTTATGATATGAATAGTCTAAGTCTCCTTGGGACCTCTAATTAGGCCTATCTACATTATAAGTAAAAATAAGGAAAATAAAAGCTTCCCAGGCAGTGTAAGGGTTAAGTGCATGCCAGGCTCACCCTACTCTGAGGTGAGAGGTACTTGGTCCTACGGCACAGAAAGAAGGGCCCTGAAATGTAGTTTTAAACCCTTAAAATGCTGAAAAAGGCAGAGCTTCCTTCCAGTGCACCCCTTAAACAGAGGGTTTAACAGAGGAAATGGGGCAGTTACTTCTACTGAAACTAATACAATGGAAAATAAATAGCTTCTGCCCTTTAATTTATTCTCCTTAAGTACTGGGAAAAGAGGGGTTTTCATCACTTTAAATCTCTCCAGTGATGAAAAAAGAGGGATTTTTCCCTCAGTTCAAACTCTTATGGAGGGATAGCTGGGCTTCTCCCTCAATTTAGGCCTCAGGACAACAAAAAGGGGCTGGCTATCCTAAATTCAAACCCATAAGAAACATTTTCAATATTTTTCCTTTCTACTTAAACTGGAAAATAATAGAAAATGAGGACTCCCTGTCAATTAACACCCCTGACAGCATAGAAAAGGCAGGGATTCTTTCAACTGAGACCATTAAAATGGCAGGGGAAGCAGAGTCCCTCCCAGTTTGAACACAAAAAATAAAGGAAAAGGAAGCTTTTTGCCTTTTTTCTAAACCCTTTTTCTCCTAATAACCCCTCTCCTTTCTGGGAGTGCTGTGGAGGGTCTGGGGGCCCTGGGGAGGGACTGACACAGTAAAAGGGGAAAGTTGAAAGCCCTCTCCTGGAACCCCACATGCTGCCTGGCCTGCTCAGATGCTGCCCCTTGGCAAAAGGGCTCTTCCCTTGGCATTTTCTCAAAGTGATGCTCCGTGCTGAGGTGGGTCTGGCTGCTCCCTAGTCCGTGCTGGATGCTCCGACCGTAGTTCCTGGAGGGACCCTTGGGATGCCCCCGTTAGCCCCTCTGGACTAGCAGCTCCCTGTGCGGGTGTGACTGGGTAACCCTCTGAAAGCAGCTGGGCACACGGGGGCTGCTAGACCTTGGAGTGGGGTTGAGGTGAAGAAAGGTCCTGTGAGGAGTTCCTTCCCCTGCACAGCCCTTCGTCTGCCCCTTAAACCATGGGCTGCCAGACTTCCCTTACTAAGGAAATTAACTGTCTTTCCTCTCTGTGTGCCCATGGCCGAAACTGCGATTCGGCCTCCAAAACTGCAGAGAACGATTTCTCACGGACCGCGGCTGCCGACGCCGAGAACTCTTGCCGCCCTTGGAGGGCCACGTGCCTCCTGCGAACGGACGTCGACGCGCAGCGGGGCTGAGTTTGGCTTTACGGGGAAGAGGGCCGGCGCGGGATTTCTCCGGGAGCGAAGCTGCCCCCGCCGAGAACTCGGGCTGCCCTGGCAGTGCCGAGCACCTCCTGCAATCTGGCGTCGGGAGACGCGGGGGGTGAGTTTTTCTGTGCAGAAGTTCTCCCAGACCAAAGCTGAGAGCATCTAACCCTAACCACAACAACTTAGCTGGGTCTAAAACTTACATCCTTCGGACTGGCGGCGTGGGACCCGACCCGCTGTGCCACTGCTGGCCCCTTTCTGAAGCATTCCACTGCAGTCCTAAAACTCTGCCTTTTTGGAGGGTGTTTTCCCTGACCATAATCTTCCAAATATGCTAAAGACTCATAAAATGGCTTTGAAAATGCCCCAACAATACCCTAAGTAGTCCCAGAAAAGTCCCTTCCAAAATCCCCTAAATACCTTTAAAAGTCCTGGAAAAAAAAACTCAAAAAGACATACTCAGTCTCCAAACTCTACCTCTTGCTGTCTAGCCCACAGATGTCGTCCCTACCTTTTTGCAGTGGGTCTGTTGTCCTCTGAGGGTTCTGTCATTGTCCTGGTGTGTGAGGGTTGCTGTCTGGTCTGGCTGTTAGGGCTGCTGTGTTGTGCTGCTGTTGGGGGAAAAGGCTGTTTTTAGGGGGGCTGCTTAGGCTGAGGTTAGGGTTGGGGTGAGGGGTGGTACAGCTGTACCCTGTACCCCTGATCTCCACTGGACTGTCCAGCCCTGAAGCCCTTTACCCCTCAACTGGTCCCTCTGCCCCCCAGCCCTCAGCTCCTGTGTGTCACCCTTGACCCCTCTCCTTTGCCCCTCAGCCCCCAGCTTCTCTGTGTCACCCTACAGCTGCCCCTGCCACCCTCAGCATCTCTGTGTGTCACCCGCTGTCCCCTCTCCCTGTTCCTCCCTCAGCTCCCAGCCTCTGTCACCCTCAAGCCCCCACAGTGCCCCTCAGGCTGCCCCTCAGCCTCCATGTGTTGTGCCATGAAAAACCCTAAAAAAACCTAAAAATTCCCTGAAAACCTCCTGATCTTCAAAATGTCCTAAAAACCCCATGAAAACCTAAAAATAGCCTGAGAATATGTTAGAATACACTGAAAATACCCTACTTTTAAAAAACCCCTGAAAATCCCCAAAGAACCTTTAAAAATTCCTAAATATACCCTAAATAGTCCAAAAGGAGCTTTAAAAATACCCCAAAAATCCTTAAAATGCCCTGATAAGACCCTGAAAAAACCTAAAAATTCCCTCAAAAACCCTAAAAATACCCTAGCCCTAAAAAGTCCTCCACATACCCTCAATAGTCCTAAAAAACCCCCAAGAACACCCAAATCCCCCCCCAAACAATTCTTCAAAGTACTAAGAAAGCCCTTAAAATAGCCTAACAAAATCTTTTAAAAGCCTTGAACAAGCCCTAAAAGTATCCTAAACGTTCCCAGAAAATTCCTGAAAAACTCCTTCAAAAAAGCCCAAAAAGATCCTTTTTTAAATCCATGAGAAAAACCCTAAAAAAACCCCTAAAAAACTGCTCAGCCCCCAACTCCTACCTGTCACTCTCTAGACCACAAACATCATCGCTACCTTTTTATTAGGGTTGCTGCCTGCAGCTGCTGGGAGCGTTCTGGGGCTGTCCCCAGCATTGGGGTTACTGCCTTGTGCTGCTGTTGGGGAAAACTGGGGTCCTAGGGGTGCTCTTTAGGGTTACCTTGGGGTTTGGTTGAGGGCTGCTGCACCTGTACCCTAACCCTACCTGGTACCCTGTGTCTTTTGTATCCCTAACCCTCGGTGTGAACTCTCCGTCTGTCAAGCCTCCCCCTCCTTGCCCCTCAGCCCGCAATGTCTGTGTGCCACCCCGAGACCTCTGACATTGTCCCTTGGCCCCCTGGCCTCCACCGTGCGCTCTCCACCTGGTTAGGGGTGGTTTTTAGGGTAAGGTTAGGGGTGGTGTGAGGGCTGGTTCACCTGTCACCCTCAAGCAGCCCCCACTTTGCCCCTCAAGGCATCTGCTTCCCCTCACTCTCTTCTTGTCACCCTCAAGCTCCCCGCCCTCAGCCTCTCAGCATCTCTGTGCCACCCTGGAGACCCCCAATTGCCTAGATAATTGCCACTTGCTGTGGACTCCCAATTTTGTTACAGGCATCAATCATTTCAGGCACTGTGGGTTTTTCTTTTCCTAGGGCTTTGATAACTCTTTTACATTCTGCATTGCCATTATTTTCAATAATGTCCCGTATCATTATTGGGCGAGCTATATCATCGCTGCATTGTCTTTCTGCTCCTTGCATTACGCGGTCCACAAATGTGGTAAATGGTTCAGACGAGTCTTGCCTAATCAGATTATAGGCTTTTTCAAAACTTCCTGCAGGCTGAATTTGCAAAAAGGCTCTGCGAGCCATCTTTTTAATGTCATCTAACGCTGTTTTGGGTAAATTCACTCGATTATCATTCTGATCATCAGGAGGGTCACCAGTCAGCTTAGACGTGACAAGGGTACGAAGGTCTGCATCGGTACTCTGTCTATAAGTGGCTTGTACCCCTGTGAGCAGTCTTTTCCATTTGAGTTCCCATAGCATATATTGTGAATCTGTGAGAATTATACTAGCAAGATTTTTACAGTCATTTGGTGTGAGTGTATGTCCTTCCAGGACTTTTCAGCAGTTGCTTAAAATATGGGGAGCAGATACCACCGTCCCTTATTGCTTTTCGCAATTCTTTTATCTCATGAGGTGGGATAGCCACCCGTGTTCTAGGACCAGCAGCTTGCTGGCTGAATGACACAGGCATAGCTAGAGGATTTAGACTTTCTTCTTTGCAAATCTGGCCTCTGACTTCATCCTAGTCTGTTAGTTGAAAATTATCAAAAGATTTTTGTTAGTTTTCTAATTTGGGATTAATGCTGATGAATTTTCAGCGTTTAGTGTCTCTTTTTGGGTCAGAAATCTGTCCCAAACACTGGGGGGACTCTGGAGCTGTTTGGGAACAGTTCTTTTTCAAAATTCTTTTGTGTTGGATCAAAGGGTTGGCATTTGCAGGGTAAAGACCGTGGAAATAATTTGGCAGATCAGGAAGCTAAAGATGCAGCAGAAAATGGAGCTGAAAGACTTTAATATTAACTCCAAATGAGGAAAAATTGGAAATTCCAAAGTTTAGGGAAGCAAAAAAAAAAGGCGAATTAAAACAAGATAGGTGGCGAAAAAGATAAATGGGGGAAATAGAAACATCTTGATGGAAGACAGATAATAAAATGCTTACTAGGGAATAGCAGAGGACATGTATCAAAACGCCCACTGGGATACTCAGGCTTTGTGTGATCACTTTTTTTTAAGGAACTATGGATGCATTGCGATTTTTGGAGTAGAAAAACAAGTAACTGAAAGATGTATAATTTGCCAAAGGATAAATAAAAAGGTGGTGAGAAAAACAACATGAGAAGGTCGTGAGTTAACTCGTCGACCATTTCAAAGTATCCAAGCAGAAGTTTGCTTTGGTAAACTCTGGATTTATTTGTAAAAACCGTTTAATCCAGGAAAAAAAAAAGGATATCCCACATGCTGGGCAGGAGGGAGATTGTAAGAAAATAACATTTTTAAAGGCAATAAAAGAAAAACGGTGAAAGTATAAGGCTGGGAACGAAATATTACCTCATCCATTCCCGTTTGTTCCCCCACTCGTTCGCGGCTGCCCCAGCCCCTGTGCCGGCTCCGGCACGGTCCGTCTGTCCCGGTCCGTCTGTCCCGGTCCGTCTGTCCCGGTCCGTCTGTCCCGGTCCGTCTGTCCCGGTCCGTCTGTCCCGGTCCCGACCGCCTGGCCCGCGGCCGCTCCGCTGGCCGTGCCGGCGGAAGGGGCGGGGGGTCCGTCCTGCCGTGTGCACCGTGGGTATCGCGCTGACCGCACCGAGGGGGGGTCCCGTCTGTCCCATCCCCGGCTGCCCTGACTCTGCTCGGCTCCCGCCGCTGCAGCCGGGGTCAGTCGCCGGTTTTGTCTCTGCCAGATCAGCCGCCGTGAGCCACGTGGGGCCGATCCACGCTGCAGCTCGGTCTGCACCGGAACAGCCCCTGGGACGGTCCCGGCTGCAGACCCCGCCTTTGGAGGACCCAGACCCTGAGCTGTGCCGAGTTCCCCCGTCCCGCCCTGAGCTCCGTTCCCTTGGTAACCACAGCTCCGGCTGCTCAGGGGAACTCTCTAAAGGAATCACCTTATCGAAACACTAAAAGTTCAGGTAAAAGAAAGCCGTCTCCTGATTCATCCTAAAAATACGGGAGAAAAGCTATAGAAGATAAAAATCCAAAAAGAATGGGATAAAGGGATTAGTCTATTTCCGTTAAAAGAGGCTCGCATAGGAGGGGCGGACCAGGGTTTGTAAATGCTCCTTTGACTTCGTCTGAGGTCTGAAATTTTAAGAAATAAATAAAAGGGATATTTGGAGGATCCCATAGGCATAGCTGAACAATTAGACCAATTTTTAGGTCCAAACATTTATACTTCAGAAGCGATGTGGTCTGTAATGAAAATAATACTTTCCTCAGGAAGAAAGGCAATTAATCTGAGCAGCTGAAATAAAAGCTTAGGAAAAAAGATAATCTACGGGGACCCTCAGAGAAGACAAAATGCCAACTGTACCTCCTGAGTGGGGTAAAAATAATGAGGAGGGGAGTAAACACATGAATAATTATTGTAATTACATAATCAAATGAATAAATGCGACAGCATATCAAAGGCGAAATGCAGGGGGGAAAAAATGGTTTTTAAGGGACAGCTTTTCGAGGGGAAAGAAGAAACTGCAACTAAATAGATAAACAAACTTAAGAGAAATAGGAAAATGGTCCTAAGTAAGCAGAAGATCTGAAAATCTTTAAAGAGATGGGCACAGAGGAGGAATGGGGAGGTCATAAGCTCTAATTTTCTGGGGAGGACAAATACCATCTGGAGCCTGTGATAACTTTAAAAGTGGGTCCCCAAGAAGAAGAATTGGAATTTGTAATAGACACAGGGGCAGAGAGAACATGCCTGTTAAATATTCCAAAAAGTTATAGTGTGAGCAAACATATAGTGAAAGTAACAGGGGCAAAGAGGGAAAGTTTTACATTTCTGGTCATTAAAGATGTAGTAATTGAGGGAAGAAACTAAAATTTGGATGGGAGATGTCTTATTGGTCCCAGCGGCAGGTAGCAATTTATTAGGAAGAGTCTTAAAAGTGCAATTCAGAAGAGGAGTTATATCAGAAAATGGGAAAATGACAGCTAGAGTTTTAAAATTATTTAAAAGAGGATGAAGAAAAAAAAATCAACAAAGAAGTTTGAGGTGGGGAAGGAAATAGGGGAAGATTAAATATCGACCCCATAAGGGTTACAACTGAGAGAGAAGATTGTCCCGTGCGTGTACGTCAGTATCCTGTATCTTTAGAAGGACGGGAAGGTTTGAAGCCGGTAATAGAAGGACTAATAAAGGATGGGGCATTAGAACCTTGTATGTCTCCTCATAATATCCGTATTCCCCCAGTAAAGTCTGATGGGAGTTATAGACTAGTACAAGATTTAAGGGAGTATCCTAGGGTGATGTTATGATGCTTGTATCCCCATTCATGTGTTCTGTTAATGTTGGATATTATGTTCTGTACCTTTAAGACCGGCTCTGAAGAGGGAAAGTTTTGTTTTGGTTTTCTTATCAGCCTGGCGGGACACAGAGACTGCAGCTTTTGCTGCTTTTGCTTTTTGCTTTTGCTCTCTCGCTCTTGCTTGCTTCGCTTCTGCTTGCTTTTGCTCTTTAGCTAGTTCAGCTAAACTGTCCAATTTCTTCCTGGACGGTTTCTCCTTTCCTTTTTCTGATCATTTTGAACCTGCTCCGGACTGGGACCTGGGAAACACCGAGAGTTTGCACCTTCTGGCCTGCAGCAGCAGCCCCAGCACCGGAGGGACTGAGAACAGAGTGACCACCCCCAGAGAGACTTTCTGAATTTGTCATCTTTTTTC
Source organism: Agelaius phoeniceus (assembly GCF_051311805.1). NCBI lineage: Eukaryota > Metazoa > Chordata > Aves > Passeriformes > Icteridae > Agelaius > Agelaius phoeniceus. The sequence goes on along the minus strand of NC_135285.1, from coordinate 11,736,070 downwards.
AGAGTGGTGTCATCCGGTATTGTTCATTTTGTGTGCTGGGGGGTGCTGTGCTTGTTAAATAAACAGGTTCTTTCCACTCCTCTCCGAGAAATCCTTCCTGAACCGGTTGGGGGGAGGGGCTGTGTGGGTTTGCTTACTGGAGGAGCCCTAATTTGGAAATTCTCCTCCAAATTTGCCCTAAACCTCAACATAATAAAAGAACTCAGACTCACTACCCAGTGGTAAAATATCTTAGACACTTAATAAATAAAAGTAGCTGGAAAACCAACCATGAGAAAATTGCAAGAATTTTATTCATTCTCCCTCCCTCTTCAAAGAGAGAGATCAGAAATTTACCTAGATTATTGAAATATTATAGATTGAGGGGTACGCACAAGTAGCAAAATTTGTGTATGAAAAAAACTGACAGAAGGAGATTATATAAAACAGACCAAAGAAGATATTGTTAAATTAAAAGAGTTAAGTTAAAACTAGCCTAAGTACCAGCTTTAAGCTTACCTTTGTTAGAAAAGTCATTTATCATTTATACATAAATACAGAAAATGGAGTACCTCATAAAATTTTAATTCAAGACTAAGGAAGAGTAAAAAAATATCTAGTAGCTCATATATCAAAGATGTTAGACTCAGTAAGCCACAGGTAGCCAGTAGGTATTTAAAAGCTACTGCAATCCTAGTAAAAGAAAGTTGTAAGCTTACTTTTGGAAGTAATTGAGTTAGGTTCACTTCGTACCGTCTGAGGTGTGTTGAATCAAAAAAAACAGGTAAGAAGAGAAGAAAGAGAGAAGTTGAAGTAGGGAGGTGGTTAGCAAACTCTGAGATGTTAGAATGTGAAGTGATGACATCTTGGTGCTAGAAGAGAGCAGAAGTGTGAATGCGGTTTTTTTGCATGAAAGGCAGGGAAGTGTCTTAGCACACGGTTGTTAGGAGGTTATTCAATGCCGAACTGAGGTCCAGAAAGGGTTTAGCAAAATGGGCTCTCCTTTAAGGGAAAAGAGGATAAGTTGACTAGAGAAAGGAAAAGAATGTCAGGAGCACGTGGGGACGCCAGGTTTGGGGTTGTCAAGGTTGGGAGGTGTCTGACCGCTCCCTATGAGCGGCGGGGTCTCGGGGGCCGCGGCAGGCACCGATCCATGGAGGTGACCCGGCGGCGGTGCTGGCAGCAGGGGACACACGGGTTTGCCGGGCAGGAGCGGGCTGGCTCCGTGGCGGAACTGCCGGGGTGGCTCCCAGACTGCCGGGGTCCCGAGTCGAGGATGGCTGCGTCGGCCCTGGTAAGTGGGCTGAGACAGAGAAGGAAAGAGAGAGAAGAAGAGAGAGAGAGGGCAAAAGGGACCCAAGGCTGCCCCCAGGGTCCCCATGCCCGTGGCTGTTCTCCCCTGCTCCGGCCCTACAGCGAAGTGGCAGCACGGCATTGACAGCAAGGCCGTGAAAAGAGCGGGAGGGGGGCTAGCACTAAAAGATAAAATCAAAGCAGAGATTGCTGACTCTCCAAACCTCACAAAGTGGTTTGTTTTTCTTAAGTAAGAAGGTTTTTGGTCTTTTCTTTTGTGTGTTTTGTTTGCTGTTAAAAAGAAGTTTGGTTTTTTTTTTTCCTGAAGAATGGGTTTGTAAGGCTAAAACAATTAAATGCTGCCCAAAAAGTAAAAAGCAATAGATGTGATACATCTAGTGTTAAAATTGGTCTAGCTTTTCTTATTTAACTAACTGTAACTCACAAAAAGAAGAATTTGCCTCTGCAGCTATTAGCACAGCTGGATAGAAGAAGAAGAGGCTGCTGTGGAGAAAGGTTTTAGCTAAACCCAGAAAGTTTGGAAGAAAAGTGACTGGTAAAAGTTAATGCAGTATTATCTTTCTTTTATTACTATGCTATTAAGAAGTCCTTTCCAGGTACTACTGAAGCAGCAATCAGAATCACGGAAAGAGGGTGAATTCATGGCAGCAGAATCAAAGGACTTGTGAAGAAACCTGAGGAATGGACTATCGCATTTAAACCGGGTGATACCGAACTGACTTTCCAATGGGGACTGAGTGGTAATAGTTTCGAAAAAGGCAAATGATCCAAGAAATGTACAAAGAATAACACAGAATTAAGAATTAAGACAACGCTTATACCACTGGTTTCAAGCACTGCCTGGTTTTATTCTGGTCTTGCCTGAATAGAACATCTCCTTAGGGGAGGAATACTCCAGATAGAAGGATCAAGACTGTTTTTGTGTTCTGACCTCAGCCTGAGAATTGTACAGGGGAGAAGGGGAATTACCATTTCCATCAGTAAATTTTATTTGATTCATTCCAATACTGGACATGCTAGCTGGGTTATAAGGAAATTCTTGAATTGTGAGAATAATTAGTATTGTAGTTCACAAAATTTATGCTCTTATTGCAAAAAGTGTTAAAGTAATAACTTAGCTTTGTGGATGGGAATTATTAGTGCCTGGTGAATGAGAGATACCTGAAGAACGGTAAGAGACCACAGTTAAAGGGTGTCAAAACCAATTTGCCTGGAAATTAGTTAAGAGAAAGTGACAAGGAAATAGAGGCTGAGACCAGATTGGCCTCTGTATTTCACCACCGAGAAGATCAAATGCACCTGCTGTGGGTTGCAACCTCACAGGCCTGGGAGGTGGGAGTATAAGGCATACTGGACCTCTGTTATTCCTGTTTCTGGCACTCATTTGTTCTCTTTTCCCTTTCGGGATACCAGCAAGATCGTGTCACAAATGCTACAGAAAGCATCACGTGGAAAGAAACCAAAGTTCCTCTTTTATTACACACACCTACGTCAACAGCCGCTGTTATAACCCATCCAAATTAAGAACCTGTAGGCAAAACGGAATAAATTATTGGATTACAAGAAACTTAGGAAAATGTGGTAATAGATTTGGAATTGAATGTCCAAAAGGAGAGAGATGGATTTGTTTTAAATTTAATCTTGAAGATATGGTACAAGATTTGGTAAAAAAAACAAATAATAAACAAAAAAGTAAAACCAGCACAGCAATTGAACTCTGTATTGACCCCAAATTATCTATTGAGTCGTATTACAAGACTCCAAGCAGTTATGGAAATGATAGCAAATGGAGCCGCCCAGGCTTAGAGTTATTATCAAGTCAGCTAAGCCAAACAAAACCTGTAGTGTATCAGAATAGGTTGGCTTTAGACTATATATTGGCCAAAGAAGGGAGTGTTTGTAGAAAGTTTAATATATCAAATTGTTGAAAATTGATGACCACAGAAAAGTCATTCTAGAAAAAGCAAAAGAAATCGAAGAAGAAAAAAAAAAAAATATATGCATATAATAACCGAGGTACCAGCCAAAAAATTAGAAAACAATGTTAAAACCTAGCTGGTAGGGTAATGTATTAGAAGAAACTAAGATCTTTCATTTTATGTGTTACAACTGTTTTTATATTTCTTCCTTGTGTAATCCCCTGTTTTATTTTGCCAGCATAGTCCAGAAGATGCAAGTAGATAAGAAATATTGCTCAAGCCAAATGATTTACAAAGAATAAGAGTGGGGATTGTGAAAAATGCATGTATTTTATGGTTGGCTTTTCGGAAATAATAAAATGAATATTGTATGTGTTGTGTTAGAAAGTAATGCTGTATTAATTCTCTTAAGTAGTGTGTTAAATATAGTTATAGGTAACAAAAACTGTTAAAATAGAAACGATGCTATGTAAGATATTTTTTTTAAAGAAAGGACTTGCAGTGAGATAGCGGCCACAGGACACCTGAATCTTTCAGAGAAAAAGAATTTATTGCCCTCTTATCAGAAGAAACGAACTTCTTCCCACCTCTAAGGCACTGTTAGGATTAGAAGGAAGAAGCTGATGATGACCAGACAGAATCCTGTGTTTGAATGGAATTTATGCACCATGTATGAAGTGTATGACTATGCAACAGGCTATTGCTTTTAAGGGTTAATCCTTTGTTAACGGGGGTCCTTTTTCAGGCCTGTGCTGCCCGGAAAAAGGTACCCCGATGTCCGTAACTCTTTGTTTTTGTTATCTCATATTGTCCTAATTCAAATTGTCCAAATTATTATTACTCTAATTGTATTACTATTTTTATAATAATTTTATGACTATTAAACTTTCAAAAATTTTAAAAGCAAGTGATTGGCGTTTTTCACACCAGTCTGTAATGTGAAAATTATCAAAAGATTTTTGTGAGTTTTCTAATTTTGGCATTAATGCTGGCGAATTTTCAGGGTTTACTGTCTAATTTTGGGTTGAGAAATCTGTCCCAAACACTGAGGGGACTCTGGAGCTATTTGGGAACAGTTCTTTTTCGAAATTCTTTTGTGTTGGGATCAAAGGGTTGGCATTTGCAGGGGCAAAATAATTCTCTGTCTGTCCTGTATTTATTAAAGCAGCTGTCATATTCCAACCTCCTCCTTCTCCTCCTTGTCGCACGGTTTGTGTGCATGGATGTGGCTGTGCAGACAAATAGTGACACAAAGTAGTCCCACTGGGTGCTAGGAGTGTGAAGGTGAAAATGCGGAGGCACACCAGGTATCGGTTGCTCAGGGTTACGTGCTGCGCTGCAGGGGGATCTCTCGGTGCCCGGCAGAAGGAGAGACGCAGAAGGATACGTGCAAGGCGCTGCAGTTTTCCCCTGCTGTGGTGCCATGTACAGACGCAGTGGCGGCAGAAGTGGTGTGACAGGGCACAGGGATGCCGGCTGTGGCCGGACAGCGGCACGCAGCGGCTCAGAACCGGGACCGCGCTGTATCAAAGCTGCGGCTAATGCAGTGCGGGGTGGCGGCGGGGCCGTGGAGATAGAACTGCGCATGCGTGCGGCTGATCCCTGAAGCAGTGCTGTGGTTCGATGAGTCAGCGCGGAGTGATATCATTGGTGCTGGGGTTGTAGCAACTGCGCATGCGTGTGTTCCGTCACTACGGCGGCGCGGGCAGTCATCATGGCGGCGGGCGGGCCGGGGCGTGCGGGAGGCGGCGGAGCTGCGGGAATGGGGCTGCGGCCGCGGCCGTGGAAGGGAACACCGGGACACCCATGGTTGCAGGAGGCAGTGGAGCCACACCATCCAGCAGCTCTGAAGCGGGAGGGTGCAGTGGGGAAGGCACGGCTTGGCCCGCCATGCAGCGGTGGCGGCAGGAGAGGGGAAGCGACCACAGGTGGCGCTGACGGGAGGCTGGGCTGGAGTGCCACGGTGCCGGCACGGGGGGCTTGGGTGGCTGGGGCGCCCCGGGTAAGACAGTCATTAAAACACCCTAAAAATTATTTTAAAAGCCCTGAAAAAGCCCTAAAGGTATCCTAAACATTTCCAGAGAATTCCTAAAAAACTCCTGCAAAAAAAACCCTAAAAATCCCTGAAAAATCACCTGAAAGACCCTAAAAAACTGTTTAACCCCTACCTGTAACACTGTGGCCTCCAAACATCATCTCTACCTATTAATCGGGCTAACTGCAAGACCCTCAAACATCACCACAATCACCAGCTTGAGTTGGTCTGGACAGCACCAAATAAAATAAAATAAAAGGCTTTAAAAATAGAAAAATTAAAAATGAAAATTAAATAAAAAATTAAAAAATAAAATAAATGCTTTAAAAATAGAAAAATTAAAACTAAAAATTAAATAAAAATGAAATTGAAAAAATAAAAGAAATGCTTTAAAAATAGAAAATCAAAACTAAAAATTAAATGAAAATAATATTAAAAAAATAAAAGAAATGTTTTAAAAACAGAAAAATCAAAAAAAAAAAATGAAAAATAAAATTAAAAATAAAATAAATGCTTTAAAAATAAAAAAATTAAAACCAAAAATTAAATAAAAATAAAAAAAGGTTTAAAAGTAGAAAGATTAAAAATAAAAATTCAATAAAAATTAAGTAAAAAATAAAAAATAATACAAATGCTTTAAAAATAGAAAAATTAAAACTAAAAATTAAATAAAAAATAAAATTAAAAAAAATAAATGCTTTAAAAAAAGAAAAAGCAAAAAATAAAAATGAAATAAAAAATAAAATTAAAAAAATTAAATAAATAGTTTAAAAATAAAAAATTAAAACTAAAAATGAAAGAAAAAATAAAATTAGAAAAATAAAATAAATGCTTAAAAAAAGAAATAATTAAATAAAAAATAAAATAAAAAATAAAATAAAAAGCTTTAAAAATAGAAAAATCAAAAATAAAAATTAAATAAAAAGTAAAAAATAAAATAAATGCTTTAAAAATAAAAAAATCAAAACTAAAAATAAAAAAAAACCATAGAAATAAATGCTTTAAAAAAAGATAAAGCAAAAATAAAAATGAAATAAAAATGTAATTATAAAAATAAAATGCTTTAAAAATAGAAAAATTAAAACAAAAAATTACACAAAAATAAAATTTAAAAAAACCATAAAAAGCGTTAAAAATAGATAAATAAAAAAAATAAATAAAAAATAAAAAATAAAATAAATGCTTTAAAAATAAAAAAATCAAAACTAAAAATTAAGATAAAAATAAAAATAAAATATAAAATAAATTCTTTAAAAATAGAAAAATTAAAACTAAAAATTAAAGAAAAAAGAAAATTGAAAAAATAAAATAAATGCTTTAAAAACAAAAAAATTAAAACTAAAAATTAAATAAAAAATAAAATTAAAACAATAAAATAAAAAGCTTTAAAAATAGAAAAATTAAAAATAAAATAAAAGAAAAAATTAAATAAAAAGCTTTAAAAATAAAAAAATTAAAAATAAAAATTAAATAAAAATTAAATTAAAAAAATAAAATTAATTAAAAATTAATAAAAAACAAAATAAAATCCGTAAAGTGCTGTAAAGTACCATAAAAGTTCAATAAAAGGTAGTGTCGTAAAGCGCGACTGTCGCAAAAATACACATTTTACGTCAGTCGCGCTTTACGGCACCTTTTGCGACAGTCAAGCTTTGCGGCAGTTTTGCGACAGTCGCGCTTTACGGCACCTTTTACGACAGTCGCGCTTTACGGCACCTTTTGCGACAGTCGCGCTTTACGGCACCTTTTGCGACAGTCGCGCTTTACGGCACCTTTTGCGACAGTCGCGCTTTACGGCAGTTTTGCGACAGTCGCGCTTTACGGCACCTTTTACGACAGTCGCGCTTTACGGCAGTTTTGCGACAGTCGCGCTTTACGGCACCTTTTACGACAGTCGCGCTTTACGGCAGTTTTGCGACAGTCGCGCTTTACGGCACCTTTTACGACAGTCGCGCTTTACGGCACCTTTTACGACAGTCGCGCTTTACGACACCTTTTGCGACAGTCGCGCTTTACGGCACCTTTTACGACAGTCGCGCTTTACGGCACCTTTTACGACAGTCGCGCTTTACGGCACCTTTTGCGACAGTCGCGCTTTACGGCACCTTTTACGACAGTCGCGCTTTACGGCAGTTTTGCGACAGTCGCGCTTTACGGCACCTTTTGCGACAGTCGCGCTTTACGGCACCTTTTACGACAGTCGCGCTTTACGGCAGTTTTGCGACAGTCGCGCTTTACGGCACCTTTTGCGACAGTCGCGCTTTACGGCACCTTTTACGACAGTTTTACTACAGTCGCGCTTTACGGCACCGCCTTTTATTGAATTTTTACAGCACTTTACAGCACTTTCTGGTTTTTATTTTTTTTTTAATTTATTTTCAATTAATTTTATTTTTTAATTATATTTTTTATTTGAATTTTAGTTTTAATTTTCTATTTTTAAAGCTTATTATTTTTTATTTTTTATTTAATTTTTATTTTTATTTTTTCTATTTTTAAAGCTTTTTGTTTTATTTTTTAATTTTATTTTTTATTTTATATTTATTTATTTTCTATTTTTAAAGCTTTTAATTTTATTTATTTTTTATTTTATTTTTTTATTTTTCACTTAATTTTTAGTTTGAATTTTCTTTTTTAAAGCTTTTTTTAATGTTTTTTTTTTTTTTCTATTTTTAAGGCTTTTTATTTTAATTTTTAATTTTATTTTTATTTCATTTTTATTTCTAATTTTCTATATTTCAAGCTTTTTATTTTATTTTTTTATTTTTATTTTTATATTTAATTTTTATTTTTAATTTTTCTATTTTTAAAGCTTTTTTTTAATTTTATTTTTTATTTTATTTTTATTTTTAATTTTTCTATTTTTAAAGCTTTTTATTTTTTTAATTTAATTTTTTATTTAATTTTTATTTTTAAAGCTTTCCATTTTTAAAGCTTTTTATTTTATTTTTTTAGTTTTATTTTTTTATTTAATTTTTGTTTTTAGTTTTTCTATTTTTAAAGCTTTTTATTTTATTTTTTTAATTTTTCTATTTTTAAAGCTTTTTATTTTATTTCTTAATTTTATTTTTTATTTTTATTTTTATTTTTAATTTTTCTATTTTTAAAGCTTTTTAGTTTATTTTTTAATTGTATTTTTTACCTAATTTTTATTTTTAATTTTTCTATTTTTAAAGCTTTTTTTAATTTTATTTTTTATTTCATTTTTATTTTTAATTTTTCTATTTTTAAAGCTTTTTATTTTTTTAATTTAATTTTTTATTTAATTTTTATTTTTAAAGCTTTTTATTTTATTTTTTTAGTTTTATTTTTATATTTAATTTTTGTTTTTAGTTTTTCTATTTTTAAAGCTTTTTATTTTATTTTTTTAATTTTTCTATTTTTAAAGCTTTTTAGTTTATTTTTTTAATTGTATTTTTACCTTATTTTTATTTTTAATTTTTCTATTTTTAAAGCTTTTTAGTTTATTTTTTTAATTGTATCTTTACCTAATTTTTATTTTTAATTTTTCTATTTTTAAAGCTTTTTCTTTTTAATTTTTTTAATTTAATTTTAATATTTAATTTTTCTATTTTTAAAGCGTTTTAGTTTATTTTAAAATTTATTATTTAATTTTTATTTTTAATTTCTCTATCTTTAAAGCTTTTTATTGTTTAAATTTTTCTATTTTCAAAGCTTTTTTTTAATTTTATTTTTTACCTAATTTTTTTAATTTTTTCTATTTTAATAGCTTTTTTTTAATTTTATTTTTTAGTTAATTTTTATTTCTAATTTTCTATATTTCAAGCTTTTTATTTTATTTTTTATTTAATTTTTTAAAATTTTTTTTTAATTTTCTATTTTTTAAGCATTTTATTTTATTTGGTGCTGCCCAAACCTGCTGTAGTGCCTTTTTATACTTTGTAATACTTTGAAGTAATTTTGTTTTGTATCCCTATATTTTTCCCAAATGGTTTATCCCAAACTGTACCCCCCTCCCTTTACATCTGTTATCCCTCTCCCAGGATGAGATCATCCCCAAACCCCCACCCTGGCTCTCTGTCAATCACTCAGCCTCCCATCCCCTCCATCCAGAACTTTCGGTCCAAGTCATCGAGTGATCAGCCAGAGGCTAGGAGTCAGCCGCCCAAGCCTTGCCCCATACACTCTCCTATATGTCTATCCTCCAGCATCCATCCCTTAGGGTCACTTAATGGTTGGTATGATGTCATCTACTGTCGGTTTCCACCTCCCTTTAAATGTAACCTTGGCACATCTCCCCTGGGCTCTCCGCACGAGGCGCCCTGAGGTGCAGGAGCTCTGTTGGGACTCCTAATAAAACCTTGGATTAACCCCTGCTAAGAGTCGGCCCTTTATCCTCTACCGCTGTCTCTGGTGTCTCTTGTGCTGCAAAGGCGACCAGCCCAGGTGCCCTCAGTACCCTCAGGGCACAGAGAGTGTCTGCCCCCAGCCCAGGTGCCCTCAGTACCCTCGGGGCACACACAGAGAGTGTCTCCCTGCCAGCCCAGGTGCCCTCAGTACCCTCGGGGCACACACAGAGAGTGTCTCCCTGCCAGCCCAGGTGCCCTCAGTACCCTCGGGGCACAGAGAGTGTCTGCCCCCAGCCCAGGTGCCCTCAGTACCCTCGGGGCACACACAGAGAGTGTCTCCCTGCCAGCCCAGGTGCCCTCAGTACCCTCGGGGCACACACAGAGAGTGTCTCCCCACAGCCCAGGTGCCCTCAGCACCCTCAGGGCACAGAGAGCGTCTCCCCGCTGTCGGCCGTGTCAGGGCCGCCCCCTGGTTTCTGCCGACTCGGGACCGGCCGAGGGTTACTGAGAGGCTCGCACAAACTCGCTCGGCCGGTGATTGTGGTGGTGTTTGAGGGTCCCCAGGACGAGGGAAGAGACAAGAATCTTGACTCCACCTTTCAGAAGACTGAAATATTATTTTATGATCTCTACTATATTAAAAGAAAATGAGATATTAGAACTATACTGAAGGAGCAAGGAGACATCAGAAAGCTGGAAAGGAATGAATAATAAAAACCTGGGACTGCTCACAGCCCCGACACAGCTGGACCATGACTGGTCATCAAGTAGAAACAATGCACAGGAGACCAATCCAAGATGCCCCTGTTGCTAAACCATCTCCAGCCCACACTTCACAGCCAGCAGATCGTTATTGGTTCCATTTCTGTTCTGAGGCTTCTCAGGAGAAAAATCCCAGCAAAAGGATTTTCATCAAACACGTCAGTGCCAGGTGATGGCACAGGCAGCATCGGCTGGCCGAGGTCGCTGTGTCATCCCTCCCAGCCGAGGTGTCACAGGAAGGAGAGAGTTCACCCTGTGCTCACCCTGCAATAGAGAGCAATAGAGAGCAATGCAACACAAAACACATACTAACACAAGATGATAACCTTTTTCTATTTTCATTACGTGTTGATTTATTGTTACAGGAAACCCAAAACAACAACGCAGCGGGGGTGAGGTTTTTGTGAGGGGTGGGCTTGATGGTAACTGGTAGCTGTGGTGATGGATTGCTGGTTTATGTAATTACATAATCATGATGCAATTACCTCTTAGTTGTGTCATTATTTGTCTGGTAATGTAGATGGGAGTACTGATGATGTGGTTAATGGATATTGCTATTCATTACTGACAGCTGGAGCAGTAATTGGGGCCCTATAAAGTATATATTAAAAGGAATAAAAGCTGTATGTCTGGTGCAGCAGTAGATAATTTTAGGCTCCCAGGGAGTAAATAGTTTTCTTTAAATCATTATAGTTTGGGGGTTTTTTTTAGTCCCAGGTAGCATGAAAGTTTCTACTGCTGCTTTTTTAGTCTAAGGCTAGAAAGGAAAACAAAGTTAGAAATACAAGTAGCAAAAGAAAGAAAGAAAGAAAGAAAAGGTTAGAGAAAAAAGAGAGTTAAAGAGAGAAAGTGAAAAAGGAAAAGAATGAGAGTGAAAAAGGGGTTGACAAACAGAGTGAAAAACAGAAAAAAGAGTTGGAATGAAAAAGAAAGGGCATTCGGGAGGGGCGGTGCTGCCTAAGGTCCTTTCCCGCCCAGGAGCGAAGGAGCCGTTTGATCCCCTGGCGGGACGGCAGCTCCCGGTGGCGGAGGACGGAGCGGTGGCTGTCAGCCCGAGACTACAACTCCCGGCAGGCCCTGCTGACGGCGCAGCGTCTGACGCAACGGCGGACGCGGCATATGAGTGGTTGGCGGGCCGAGGTGGACGCGCGGGGCCGTGCGCCGGGAGAGCGGGATGTGCGCGGGCAGCTCCCGGCGCCTCTCCCGCGCGGGACGGAGCCGTGGCAGCGACGCTGGAGGAGCGAAGCCTCCGTCTCGCCGCCCGCATGGATCTGAGCAGCGCGGAAGGGGCGTCCACCCGGTTCCTCGGCCTCACTCAGCGGTACCGGTGGCGGGGGCTCAGCTCGGGCGGGGCGGGGCGGGGCGTGCTGCCGACAGCCGATGGCGGAGGGCGAGGCGGTGCTTTGCTGCCGCGGGCGGGGAGCTCAGGGGCCGCGCGGGCTCCCGCGGTCACTGTGGGGCGGCTGCCCTCGGGCTGGCGGAGGCGCAGGAGCCCCCGAGCTGCAGCCGTCTCCCTCGGGCTGCTGCCGCCGCTGCAGGCGGAGGCGGGCGAGCGGCTGCGGAGTCGGCTTCGCAGCGTGCTCAGCGTTGCGAGCACATAGCGCTGCGATATCGCTGGAATGACACGGCTGCTGACTGCGTTAGTGCTTGTGACTTTCTTAAATGAAAACAGATGGACCGGTAATGACTAGTAAACACATAGATGGCAAGGAGAATGGCGAGCCCAAGAAGCATGCAGGCTGTATCCTTCTGTGCTGATCGCACAGGTGCAGTCTGCAAACTCACCCCTTTCTGCCCCTACCCTCCCGACCCCCAAGTAAAACGCTTTCCAGTGTCGAGCTTCTGAAAGACAAAACTTGTGATTTGGCACTAGGATCCAGAAAACGTTTATGTTTAGATTAGCAAATGCGTTTAATTTTGCTTCGTTGTTCAACTTTCAGGACTGTTTTGTAGGAGCTTCTGTTGAAACGGGAAGAAGCTAGTCCTCTCTCCTCTTCATTGTTGCTGTTCATTTAGACAACTGCACCTATGTTTCCAGAAAAATGGGAAAGGGAGGTGGAATATACTGTGTAGATGTAAGCTGGTTAGTTATATTCACATGAATAAAGGTGTATCTGTGTTTAAATATTTTGCAATGTAAGTAAATTTTAAATTATTAAGCCCAAGTAAAGCGAAGCACTGATGAACTAACCTCCTCAGTGCTGGCAGTTCATCTTAATAAGATGAAAACTACTCTGAAAGTGTCATAACTGGAGCAGCCGTTTTTCTTATAGAGATCAGGACTATGGAAGGATGTAATTCAAGGAAGAAAATTAATATGAACAGTTGATTTTAATCACAGTGTATTTTTTAAATTAGCAGATGTGATACGTTAGAGAGTCGAGTACGAATCTTGGTGGTATCCGAGAATGGAGAGCCAAAGAGGGATGCAGGCGCGAGGATTCCTTAGGGAGCATGTGCGCTTAGGCAAATTGCATGATAACGTGAATCTTACCTGTGCCTAAATTGAAGCCTAATTTTAATGAGGTTGTGTCTGTAGCATTTATGTTGATGTGAGAGTCTCCTTTAATTACAACAACAAATACAATATGAAGCAGGTGAGGTGTGATATAAAGTAGTTAAGTTGAGAAGAGGCAGAGATTTGCTCTTGGGTATATTTCTGGTTTTTAAAAGGACTGCTAGTGTGTTTGAAGTTTAGGTATGTTTTAGGTGGTTTGAATTGGGACACAAATGACAATATTGATATTTAAGCAGTCTTGTTTTAATCATTAGTGCAGATATACTCGTGTTTTATGAATTATTGAGAGTGCCGTCAGAAAAATGCTTTTGATATGAGAGGGTGTGGTTTGTGGCAAGGCAGTCTGTCTTCAAATTAGTGGAACGTAGTTTGTGAAGAGGTGGCGAGTAATGCGCTATCATGGTACGAGGTTGGTACTGCGGGCGGATTTTGCGCTTCGCGTTCCAGGATTACTTTTGTTTGCTATCTTTTCAAGGTGGTGGAGGGAAACCTCTGAAATGCTGTTGTTCCCTCAGGCTCTTAAGTACTGGTTTCTTTTCTCATTGTGTGTGGGCTGAAAAAAGACTGAAAAAATCAGTAGCAACCTACTAAATGTGGTCTTACTGAGTTGTACAGTGCAGTTGACCTCTTTGAGGCTTTAAGTTTACTTTTCAAACGTGGTTATGAGCCACCACCTGCTTTGGAACTCTGATTGCATCATGCCTTAGTATTTAATTTAATCCTGGCTTTTGCTTCCAGTCAGGACGTGGACATTTGCTTTGGGTGTAATGTGAAAGCCAGACTGCGATGGCTGCTAGGGATTGTGCATGCTGTAAGAAGTGTTCCCTGCAGCAATGAGTTTATGTTCTGTGAACCCTGTTCAGCAGAAATTATATTTTTTTTAATGGCAGGGTATAGCATTGCAGGAAATGTAAGACTAGTTGACTTGTGTACACAGATGAAGCGTTTCTATTCCAGCTCCGTATCTGAAGATCTGGGTTGCAGACGCGGAGAGTTTAGCAGAAAGCATTATGGATCTGTGGAGCTTGTAAGTATACGTAGCCTGTCTTTCAGTTTATCAGCTTATAACGCAGAGCTCTAATCCTTTTCTTTTCCAAGTAAAAGAATTGGATCTAGTTTGGAAAATGTGCATTCTCAGCTAGACTTGAAAGTTATGAGCTGATATAAAGTGGCTTCTGAATAGATATATATCAGACCCGTGATGGGGCATCTTTTTACTACCTTATTAATTAATTTTTCATTGTAACAGAAAAGGAAGCTTTATATAAATACTGTGTTTACTTCCAGATGGAAATTGAGCCTTTTTTCCTCTTAGAAACTGAAGATGGCAAAACATTAGGGTAGTATTTAATGAAGTACTAACAATTATGTAAGCTATAAACTGTGTACATGCTTGTGTGTGTACATACACGTGTATGTAATTTTATATGTACGTGACTCATAGTAGTGGGAGAGGGCTGAAAACTGAATGACCTAGTCAGAGTTAGGATTTTGAAAATGGTTCCCTAGAATCCGTCAGCTATTCTGCATTTACTTGAAATTCGGAGATTAGGTTGGCACTACGTTTTTCTCATATATCAATTTCTTCTGCATTGTGAAAATATGTCAGCAGTGTCATTCTGATTACAAGGTCATAATGAAATTACATAAATTTACTGTAGGATAACAGAAGTGGGGAGGAGTTAAGAAACTTATCTCCAGCTCTGTTACTATGGGATGAAGTCACAAGTTTTCTACAAGCTATAGTTGTAATTTTCAAGTTAGTATATTAACTAATGTGTGTGTAAATTGGGTGTAAAATGGTGGCCTAGTTGCTGGAAGTTGTATTGCGGGAACACCGGGTTCCTTTCTCTTCTTTCCATATGTTATACATAAAAGATGCGTGTTTTAATCCAAAAATGCAAGTAATTGGTTTTCTGATAAGAGGCTCTTTCATTCCTAGTACTTAAAGTCTTTTGCTGGAAGATAAAAATTATTTATAATTATTAATTCACAGTAAGTTCACATGAATGGTTTCGTTTCTTGGATGTTTTTCTTAAAAATTTTGCTAGCATTTCATGAAAGTGTATCATTTTTGGAGTACAGATGTTTGAAGGTTCTTGTTGCCCTTTCAAAATTCTAAATGTTTCAAACTTAACTTTTCTTGCTTCATGAAGCACCTGATTTGTCTCAGAGTTCTTACCGGGTCATTCAAAGTCTTTAGTCAAATTGGTAATAGCTAGACTGATCCCTTCTCTCTGGGGAGTCCTGATGCCTGAACAACAAGAAATGGTAGTAAGTTTTGATTGCTGATCGTATGGCTATTTTTTGAAATAGAACCTCTATGTTAAACTCTCTTATAGCTTATATCTAGTGATGCTGACGGAGCCATTCAAAGAGCTGGACGGTTCCGTGTGGAAAATGGCTCCTCTGGTGAGGTAAGTGCCCAAAAATACTCACAGAACGCTGAAGAAAATGATTCAGCTTCAGTTATTTTTCACTTACAAAAGATGCATTTGCAGTCATTTTCTAAGGAAGAGGACTTTGAAAAATTCTCGCGTTTCGTTGTGGTAACGTTTTTGCTCACTCGATCGTGTTAGAGAAAAATATCTCTGATTGACGCTTCCCAGTCTCTACTACATCTCTATATCTATCCTGTCCTGTTGGTACTATGATGTTCAAGCTGACCTCTGTGCTTTAAAGTTTGCTCCTTGGCTTGATGAGGTTTAGCTTCATTTTTTTGACCCTTAGCTGTCTTTTGGCAGCTGTGCTTATCTTTAAATAAGAGAGAAAGAGGTTGAGTGGAGCCTTGGAGAGTAATTCACTTCATCTTTCTTGCTGCTAAACTCACAGTGTGTCCCTGCAACTACTCCCGTGACAATTAGGTTTCCACTTACCTTCATGTTTTATCTTCCTTTGCAAAACTTTCATCAAATACCATCTTAATATTGGAAGAAATAAGACCTCAAATTCTAGAGATACTTGTAAGGCTTTGGTAAAGTGTGTATTGAACTAATAGTAACAGTGAAATGTTACTGATCATCTGCTTCTGTCAGCACTGGCTGCAGAGTTGAAAGCAGTCTAACTATTCTGCATTGATTCTTTGGAGGGTTGTGTTTGGTCCTCTGTCTATTTAGCTCAGTTTCGTGAAGTTCAAAAGCTGATTGGCTCATATCATGGAAAGATTCGTAGAGTGGGTAGTGGACGGCCACATGGTCAATGAACGTGGAGAATGGCTTTTTCTTCGCATGTTAAGTCATAATGGGAAAGTGCTTGAGGGACGCTTGGGAATTTACCTTAATTTATGAGAAACAGCACTGAAGAACTTCTGAAGCATGCTTTGGTCAAGCAAGGAGACTTCTTTGGGGATTAATTTGGGAAGAACTGAGAAAATGAAAGCTGAAGGCATTAATTTATTTAAGTTTTAAAAATGTTTGTCTTCAAAGTCCACATTGAAAGACCTCCTTTTCACATTCTGCCATTACCCCTAAGAGTGGTACAGTAGGACAAGACTTACCTACTTACAGAGAAATTAATAAAAAGGGTATATGAGAGGTAGAAATTTCTATTTCAGCTACACACCGACTGACTTCGCAAAAATCCTTGCTTTTTAAGTAGCAGTGTACAGCTAAAATTTCACTCTTTATTTGCTTTTGCCTATATTTTGTCCTCTTTTTTTTTACTTGGTATTTAATGTAACAGTCTCTCAATTCGATTTCAGAATACGGACTATGCTCCGAGTACGTGGCACAGAACGGATGTGCATTTGGAAAACCCAGAGTATCATACAAGATGGTACTTGAAGTATTTTTTAGGGAAAGGTAAATATCTTTTTGCAGATGGATTGGAATTTGGACCAATGAAAATGTAATTTGCAAAAATGCTGTTGCTGTTTCTGTAGTTTTGAACTGTTACTATTTCAATATGAAAAAAGGTATGGTGTTAATTTAGTATTAAAACATTTTCTCTCCTGTACATGAAACAAGTCCTTGTTTCATGTGTTTTTAACCTGAAAACAGAGCATGGGTGTCTGTAAGGAGTGAAACCCCCACTACCAAAAAGGGATGTTTTGAAATCCTTCATGGCTTTGAAAACTGTACCGGTCTCTTTGGGTGTTTTTTTTCACACAGCTGATATAAGTACGTGGTTATTTCTGCAGACAATCTGGTGTCTCTCTGATTCTGCACGAGTGGGTGGGTATGTCTTCCTTATGACTGATGGTGCTGCTTGTTTTTCTTCCAACAGTTCATCAGAATTATGTAGGTACAGATGCAGAGAAGAACCCTTTCTTTCTGTCTGTTGTACTGTCTGAGCAAAATAATCAGCGCATTCCTCAATACCATTCAATACTTTGGAGAAAAACAGTAAGAAACAAATACTTTACTGCGGTTCTGCCTTTTGTTTGTTTTGGATATGTTTATCATATGCTTTTTCCTCTTTCTTCAGAATTCCAGTATTTATTACATATTTTTATTTTGTATAACAAGAACATATCATTCTACCATAGTAGATAACGCTAAACATTATACTAAACTTTTTGACAGAAATCTGTAGTGTCAGATATTTTCTAATTCTTCCAACAACTGGTTTTTTTAAGAAATGATGCCTAAATTGTTCTTGGTTACATCCTATGATCAGTTTTAGGCGCTGACTTTATACTGCTTTTACGATTTTCTTGTACAATGGTAAGAAAATAGGCAGGTCTGATACTGGTTTCACTTTTTTTCTACTTAATGTTCCGTGAGATTCTTGTATCCAAGCAATTGTTTTAAAATTCTACTGTAGACATTTATGGTTCACTTTTTTTTTTCTTTGCAGCACCCATGACATTTTTTTTTCTCTAAATCAGCAGTAAATATAGCTGAGTAAAATTACCTTGGTTTTCTTCCTTCTTTCTTAACTTAATTGTTTTTATTAATAATCCTATTTGAATATGCAGAAAAAGTGGGTATGTCCTGTAATATAGCCTAGCTTTTCTCGTTTACAGGGTACTCAGAAAATATGTCTCCCTTACAGTCCCACAAAAACATTATCAGTGAAATCTATATTAAGGTATGTATTTACAAATAAGCGATCAGTTTAGATATTTGCCTGTATACCTTTTCCTGTAATTCAGAGCTTGCGGTCCTGTGGTTTTTAGGATTAATCTATAAAACGTGTAAAAATGGTTTTGCAAGTCTTAATCGTTGAAGAGGCAGCAATAGGTGGTTTTAAAGCCTGTTCTTGACCAGACAAAGGGAAAAAGTGTGAATTTGATGCTGAACTTCTCATTTTTCATTTGACTTGCCTTGAATTATTTAAGAAGAGAGAGAACTAGAAAAAGGGAGAAATAGAATTGGTTCTTGAGCCCTCCTAAAATGCTCACCGTGATTCTGTGTAGAGCCGAAGTGAAGGGTGATGGAACAGAGCCCTGTGCTTTAGAAGGAAATCAATTTCAACCTGATCTCCACCCTGAGTCTCACTAATTTCTGTTTTTAAAATGCAAACTAAGTTTAGGAAGCGTTGGAAGTTAGTATTTTGGGAAAGAAATGGCAATTCCAGAAACCATTCCATTTCCCAGAGGCTCTGGGAACAATTCATTTTGTAAGCGCTGTAACTGCCATCGGTTGGTGGTTCGGGGTTGAAATGTGCACTTGCCCTCCTATAAAGCACTAGTTCGTTTGCATTTCAGTGCTATGAGTCTTGATAAATTTGAGAAGAGCCCAAGAGAAATTTTTCATCCTGAGATACAAAAGGTAGGAAGTGACTTTTTTTTGTTTGGTTCTTTATCTTTGTTATTTTCTGGAAATAGAAGTAATTAAGTATAGATACTACTGGTTTGTCTCTTCCAGTAGCAGATGATGATGATGATAATAATAACAATAATAATAATAATAATAATAATAATAATGTTGTAATACTACTTAAACTGTCTTTATCCATTGAACTGGCCATTTCAAATCAAAACTTCTAAACACAAATAAAACCATCATCCTTGTAGAATCTTTAATACAAGTGGGCTAAAGATGCTGTTTTTGTTGACAGGATTTATTGGTTCTGGAAGAGCAAGAGGTAAGTATAAGCCTGACTACTTCTAGCTCACAGACCCATCCAGTGAATACAGCTTTGTATTTTGATGGGCTTATGATGACTTTGAAATCAATTGCAGTAAAAAAAAAATTAATGTTTTTTTGAACATGACAGCAAAAATAACTTTAAGCACCAACTTAATCATAATAGATCACCAATTTAAGTTAATAATTTTGTGCTATACTATCAAAGTTTAAAGGTAAATTATTTTGTATTAGGAGATGGTATAAAGTGTATGTTCTAATGTGTAGGATGTATACAAAGATACATACATACATCAAAGTCCTTAGAGGAAACAAATTTTTATGTCTTCTGTTTGACTGTTTACCATATAATATTTGGTTTTATTTCCCAGGGATCGGTGAATTTTAAATTTGGAGTCCTTTATGCTAAGGATGGTCAGCTTACAGATGATGAAATGTTCAGTAATGGTGAGTTTTTCACCTTCTCCCTAATTGTTTTGTTCATCTGAATAAAAAAAAAAAAAGGCAAGATCGTGCCTACAGCGGGAAGCAGGGCGGGAGGCAATGGTTATATGAACAGTCGTTTAGTTTGGTTTCCTGTGTTGGGTGAAAAATTGTAGCATAGGGTCTTCTATGTCTGTAAGAAGTGACAGTAGGAAGCCTATTGTTACAGCTTGAAAGAGAGTGAAATCTCTCCTAGAAATAGACCGTGTGACATGAACATTTAGAAAAAAGAGGTATTTGAAGGAGGCAACTCATTAACTCACTGCTTGTAGTTCTTTCACTCTTTTACAGCATGATCACATTCTCCTATGCGCTTGAACAGCATTGGTGCTAGCAAAAGAGGTCACTGTTTAATGTTATGTGATGATGCCTATTTGAGGTGCTCTTTCTGGAAAGGCAGTAGGCTTGGAAGATGTGAAAGGAAACTAACTCAGCTGAAACTTTGTGTCCTGGAAGCAGGACCCATTTCCTCATTTTGGTCATTTTTGAGATATGTTCTATTACTATGGATGCGCTTTTTTTGTAACATTTCTCCCTCCCACATGTAGAAACTGGAAGTGAATGCTTTCAACGATTTTTGCATCTCTTGGGTGACACAGTTACTTTGAAAGGCTGGTCAGGCTACAGAGGAGGACTGGACACTAAAAGTAAGAACTCATCTGAAGCAATGAGAGGGGGGTGGAGCTGCATTCTAAATGTTTCTTCTTATTGTGTGTAGTGCATATTGTATATATCGTGGTTATGAAAAAATCCCCAAACGGGCTTCCTCGTTTGTGTATTAAATGCTCTGCTTCACCAGAAGTAGAACTCGTTCACCAGGAACGAGTCAGGTTAGCTTAAGTCACTGGTATGGAATGCAGTTATGACAGCTATTATCAAGGTGAACGGTTTCATTTTAAGTTGGAATGATAACCTGACATGTTACTTGCCTCATGGTAGAAGGACATTGTGGCTTGAAGACCCGTGTGATTTCAGGAGGGTAGGTGAAAGGTGTAATAGGTTTTAAGTGTGAATATGCAGATTAGTTGCAAACTTGGTTTGGACTCACATGAAACATGTGGTGTGGACATTTTCTAAAGTGGATCAGACAAAGAAGGGTAACTGAAGATGATTAGAGTCTTTTGGTAGAAAGACTTGAGATATCTTTTGATTTTCAGAAAACTTTCAGGAGATACTCCTCCTTAAAATGTTGCCTTCCCTTGCAGATGATACAACAGGAACCTGTTCCATCTATACAGTTTTTCAAGGGCATGAAATTATGTTCCATGTTTCAACCATGCTACCATATTCTAGAGAGAACAAGCAGCAGGTACATGGTTCTCTCTTTATTTCCCTCTTTATTTGTTAAATCACAAACTCCAAAACTTGGTAAGAAATAAAGGACTTCTTGTCTGTTAATAGTTGAGAGATGCAAGCCTTGAGACTTTTGCACTTTTTTTCCTCAATATCCTACCCGATGCTGAAAATTTCATTCTGTTTATTAGAAATAATGCATCCTATCATCTCCATTAAGGTACAAAAGATACTTGTGAAGAAGATCTAAGTTGCTTCACAGAGAAGTGATTAAGTGTGGTGTTCAGATGACTTGAAGAGCTTCACTGCTGTAATTATTACCTCAAAGACTTTAGGAAAACTGGAACTTAGCCTTGTGTGTGAATTGTAGGAATATTCACATGTGTATCCCATAGTTCCTGCTTGAGTAGCAATTAGTGTCGCTTGAAAGAAATTCCCCTTGTGAGCACGTTCAGGTTGGTAACCTAAGAAGTGCTCACACTGCCATGGATTAACTAGGTGGGTTCTTGTTCAAATGTGCTGTCATTCATTGCTCAGGCCTTTCTTTGTATTTATGATGAAAAAAATACTTTATAGGCACATGTGTTTATTATACATCATACATCCATAATGATTTACCTAAATTACTTACAAATTACTCGATTTATTATGCATTCTTACATTTATTCTTACTATGCATTCTGACATATGGCAGTTTTCTCATGCTTTTTGCTTGGACTGATGACAAGATCACAGAGGAAAATGGAGGCCAACCAGAATATTTTTTTCAAAAGAATACTTCAGCACCAGAGTTTTTTGTCCTTTTATTTCAAGCGGTAGATTTGCTTTTTTTGGAATGCTAGAGTTTCCATGCCAAATTCGTTAATATTAATTATGGAAACTATGAGTGCTTATCTAAACATATGCAATATCAATTCTTCTAGAACCTGCCTCGTTGTGTGCACCATGTCATCGCTAGGTTTACTTGCTTATAGTTAAGTAA
The DNA here is from genome assembly GCF_051311805.1 of Agelaius phoeniceus. Lineage (NCBI taxonomy): Eukaryota > Metazoa > Chordata > Aves > Passeriformes > Icteridae > Agelaius > Agelaius phoeniceus. The sequence continues at coordinate 11,714,443 of NC_135285.1, read as the reverse complement.
TGGTTTTATACTGTCCTCAGTCATATTGACTGTAATTTTTCTGTTTACAGTTTAGGAATATTGTTCTATTGTTCTGTCACAGAATTGCTAAGATACTTACGTATGTCTTGTAAGTCACTGTCTATCTCTTTTTTTCTGCCTCTTCTTTCTTTTTTTCCTTTTTTGTTTTCCTTTTTTTTTCCAGGTAGAAAGGAAGCGACATATTGGAAATGACATTGTCACTATCATATTTCAGGAAGGTGAAGAGTCTTCTCCAGCATTCAAGCCATCCATGATTCGCTCTCATTTTACACGTATCTTTTTCCTGACATTTTCTAATGATTTTTCTTTTTTTTAAGATCAATATTACTTTTAATTCTGCCCTGAATTCCTCCCTCTATGCTGTTTATGGAAGTGAAAATTATTTTACAGTTGCATTCTTGCCTTCTTGACCTTCAGCTTCTTAACTAGGAGTTTCCAAGTCTGCAGCATCTAACAGTGTTTGTTAAATCCCTTAGAGGATAAGGTAAAAACAAGAATGTGAGTTTTAAATCCTTTTATTGAAAGCATTTATTTGTATCCTTTCACAAATCTAATTTTATACCTTTTCAAAAAATCCAAATTTATAAATTCATTTATCTTGGTTTTGTAAATTATTTTGGCATTTTACTCAATATCGCCTTTCAATGTTTAGATGCTGTTTATTTGAAATTTGTATTTTAGATCAGTATTCATCAAATTTTTCAGACTATTTACCATATATTCTCCAGTTTTTTAACAGCCTATGTTTTCCAGACTTCCGGTTGAAAACATTTTGAAGACTATATGATTGCGGAATCCAGCGGCCAATATCTTGGAATTACCATGGGGTCACAATAGTAGTAATCTATAGACCCCAATCTGGCATGTGTTAGACTAGATAGAATGGAATGAGGAAAAATGAATTAGAAGAAGAAAACTCTAATGTCTGTCTATACTCTGTTGCTGAGTTTTAAAGCTTTAGACTTCCATACCTAGTTGTCAGGCAGATTAAATGTTCCTAGAACCCACTTGCTAGGGGTGAATGAAAATGAACAAAGTTTGAAAAAATAATAAAAATCTTTACGTATCAAAGGAACCTAAATACTAAGAAGTGTTTACCACATCAATGTAACTCTACAATAGAGCATCAGCCTTAGTATAACTTGCACTTTAAATCATTGTCTCATTTTTCCTATAGTTCTGTTGGCTAAATTGTTTCATTGGAATATTTTCTTCAGTGGAAGCTTTGGTATAAGCAAAGTTCAGTATCAGTACTGCTTTATCAACTAAAAGTATTTTTAATCACAAATATATCAAATACGAATAAGACAAACTTCTATAGTATGTCTTATGCTGTGTCTGTGGTAGTAGCTTGGTTTTTAAAACTGTTGATCAAGCAATAACATTTTCATATAGGACCCCTTTTATAAACAGTGAAATCTATATTGTCTAGAATTGTTTATATATTTACATTGACTTGATTAATATATTGTACCTTTATTAAATCTGCAATGTACTGCACGAAAAGAAAAGTTTATTAAAATACATGCGAGCTTTATTAGAACTGGTTTAACTTCCTTAACTGTATGGCAGATATTTTTGCTTTAGTGAGATATAATAAGCAGAATGATAGTTACAGGTAGGTGCTGATTGTAACAAATAATTTCACAACGAATAACTGATGGTTTAGAGAAAACGGGAAAACATTTTGGCAATGGAAGAACTTTCTGGCATACAGACAGATCCACCTGTCTGTACGCCAGGAAGCCAAATGTGCTTTAGAAACTGAAGAGCAATATGGACCTGCATGCAGATGTCACTAAACTGGCTATAAGTAGCAGGTTTCTTAACATCAGAAACGTTAAATTCTGCAACAGGCATAAGCTAAGGGGGAAACCCAAAACTGGTTTTTAGATGAAATATAAAATATGATGAAAGATATGCCTGGAACTTTCATACCTGGTGAGATCAATGACATAGTAAACTACGTGGATGGTGACAGTTATTTAATGCACGTGATGCTGCGATAGCCACGGACTACAAGTCCTTACAAATTGCAGTTTAGCTGTAGCTGAGCAAGCTAATTCATTTTTGGGGATTTTAATAGAGTACTCGTATAGTTGAATGTCACGTACTTAAAACCTGCCAGAATTTTACATATTGCTGTGTTTCTTCAGCATTTCATTAAATCTAACTCCAGACAAGAATGATACTTCAGTTTGTGTGTGGGAGTTTTTTTCCCCTGCCTCTTATTTACAGCTAAGGTTTCTTTGGGGTCGTGTCTGTAATGCAGTTAAGCAAGGAATAGTTTTATTTTGCTACATGATCTCGTCAGCTTCCTCTTGCAAATTTGTTTAAATTGATGTTCAGAACATGTTCATGATTCCGAAGTGAAAATGCAGTCACTTCTTTCTTTTTCTTGCTTTGAGACAGAAACCCTGGGCATACATTCCTCATTACCCTTTAAGAAGTGATTGTTGTCCCGATTGTAAACTGATAGTCTGTAGATGGGTTAGCCATGGTAAAATGCTTTTTATATTGCTGTTTATGTGGGGAAGGAAATGAGTTGCAGTACACAAGATAAATTTCTCTCTTGCATTAGAGAGAAATTGGCAGCTTTTACTAGATCGGTCCATCTTAATTCCTTCATTCTGCCAGTCTTGACACATCTTGCTGTAGTACATATCGCGTAGTATTTTTTCCTGTATGACAACCTTAAAACATTGTATTTCAGCTTGCCCCCATTACGTTTCCTTCCGTCATTTGATTGTAGGCCTGAATAGAACTCGTTCCTTCTCTTACTTTTGTGTGTGTGTGAAGACAGTCTTCCAAGTGGTCAAAATTTCAGTAAAAAGGGATAGGGGATGCTCTAGGCTTTTGAGGCAAATTTTCCCTGTTTCAAATGCAATACCGCTCTGAGGTCTGATGCTGAATTTCTGCTTAGAATGCCCTTATATTTTATGTCACTCAAGAAGTCAATTTTTTTAGTCAGTTCTGTTACGGCTTTCCCTGTTACAATTAATTCTGATGTAGTTAAGGAGCATTTCACACCTTTTGTAGTTATAAATTATTGCTTTTTTTACCTGGACGTAATTAAATAGACAGAGGGCAGCCATGAAACTGTGTCTCAAATATGTGTAACAAATATTAAGATGATCAATATTCATGCAAATGTAGTACTGCGTTTCATACTGTATGCTGTTCCTAAGCTTTCAAGAAAAAAGACTGTATGAAGGCATTGTGATCCATTAGACTCAATATCAGTCAGTCACTGCTGGCCTTTTGGAGAAAGTAAATTCTGTCTGGTTTCTAAAATAGCAGATACAGGTTGAATCTATAATTTTGCCACTGAACTTGCTGTGACCCGTGTCATCTACGCATGCCAATTGTTGGCAAGCTATCACTTGAAATAGCCAAGAATGATTACTTATCTTAAAGAAGCTATGCCCTGGTCAACAAATAGGCATGGGTTTGTATCTGCTATTCAATATTGCTATGCTGGATTCCTTATGGATCAAAATAACTCGGCAGGTCCAGCTGTTACGGAAGTTATTCTGACTCTGTCTTCCTCAGTGTAAATGAATTTGCTGTTCCCAAGCTACAGATTCATATGTTGTAAGCCGTTGTTACTTCGGAAGCAGCAAATATTTCATGCGTTTGGTGAATGCATAGGGAAAGTGGAAATCTGTAAGGAGAACGTTTTTTGTACGTGTATTTTGTACGTGTTCATTTACAGTGTTTTTGAACAGGGCTGTATTTTGCTAGTGCCACTAAAACTATTGCTGCGTGAGTAGAACTGCGAAGTTCTGTTCTAATTCTATGTCCCTGTGTTAGTTTGTGTAAAAGAAACATAACTTTGCTCTGCTGAGTAATTCCAAGTGAATCTTTTTTGGTTATGCCCTTTGAAATTTGTATGTAAGACACACAGATAAGTTTCCTTTTTTTTTTTTTCCTTTGGTTCTGAATAGTGTCTATAAAAAAGGTAAGGTTTGAATGTGACTTTCAATATAGATAAAGATTTGTACTTTCAATAGGCTGAAAATATTTTCAGAAGAAAGCGTTCCTCTCTTTGGGCCTCCCCTTCCATCCCCACCTGTGTTTACAAATCACCAGGAGTTCAGGGATTTTGTGTTGGTGAAATGTAAGTCAGTTTTTCTTTTGCTAGAAACACTCTTAAATAATTGTGCAAACAAATTAAAATTTGTGATGCTTAAAATGTATATGCATTTTCTCGTGTATTCTGCTGATCTGTATCCGATTTTTTTTTTTTCATATCTGTAGCATAGTTGGGACGTCAGTTCCATCAAACTGTTACAGTTAGATTAAAAAAAAAATTCTCAGGCTACTAGACAGAGGCTGACTTTCACATTTGCAGAACTTGCAGCCGTATTTAGCTTTGCATTTTTGTAAAGGGCTTGGGAGATCTGAAAGGATTTATAATACTGTTCATTATTTAGTAATAGAAGGCGTTAATTTAGTAGCTCTGAAAACCTGAAAATAGCATCTCTTCCGAATGTATTCTTAAAGGTGCTGAAGGACGCCTGTGCAGCCCTTTTAATTCTGTAATCATTCCGTTCCAATTTTCATTGACCTGTATTTGCCCTTCTAAATCAGCAAGAAAGGAAACTTTCAAAATTGACCATGTTGATTACAAATAAACCTGACAGGAGCTTGATGGCTCATTTTGAGTATTTAAATTGTTTAGTACTTAAGTTGACCGGTAGTTTGTCTTCAATTTATTTATTAGTTAGGTATTTATTCTGATGCCTTGTGGAATTTTTCTATTACCAGTTTTTCTCCTTTAACTGAAGGGAGAGTTATTCTTTAAAAAGGCAAAAAGAAGGCAATTTTAAATTAATAGGGGCACAGCAGGTGTTTTGATACAGAGGCAAACTAGAGTTGGTGGATATTGTTGAAGTTCATTTACATTATGTCTCTTTTTTCCATAATAATTTAGTAATAAATGGTGAAAAAGCCACCTTGGAAACACCAACATTTTCTCAGAAACGTCAGCGCACTCTAGACATGCTGATCCGCTCTTTATACCAAGACATGATGCCTGACCTACACAAGGGAAATGTAAGTCAGAAGTTTCTGCATCCTTCATATGTGCTGTCCTGTTCTAACTAGTGGCTTGAATGTTCTGTCACTTTAAAGGACTGTAATCCTAATGAGCACTGAATTGCATATGACTAAGCTAAATACTGATTGTTGTATAACTTACTTTACAGTTCTATGAAAGCTGACAGACAGTCCTTTCTGGACAGGACTCTTCACCAGGTGTGAGGGGAAGCATAAAAATGTCGTACTTGGTGTAAGCTTACCTGCGGCGAGGGAATAGGGAATTTAGATACTATAAATACAGGCATTAGTCTCATCACCATAAAATCTGCATTTGTTCTGTTATGTGTAAATTTAGATGATTCTTATCCCTGAGTAGCTATGAGGTAACTTTATTTTGGATGATAAAGACTTAAGGTGATTCTTAATTAACTAAAAATAAGTTCAGTACTTCTAAAACTAACAAGTTGCTATTTTTTTGACCAGTGTTTATTTCTTTTATCTATATAGATCTGCTTAAACTTTTCTTTTTCGTATATTCATGTCACATATTCATGTAGTATGATCGTACAGAACATGACAGTGGTAAAATATGACAAACTGTATAAGGTAAAGCGCTGAAGGATTGGAAGAGTTGCAGTTTCTCTTCCCTGAGAAGCTGTGCAGTTAGAAAGAAACATTTTCTATTTTAGAATATGCTTAATAGAAGATCCTTCAGTGATGTGTTACCAGAGTCCCCAAAATCAACACGGAAAAAAGAGGAAGCTCGACAAGCAGAGTTTGTTCGGCTTGGTCAGGTAGGATCACTGTAGAAGGTATGCGGCTAGGTTTACAAAGAATGTGTCACTCCTTTTGTTAAACTTTTATTACCTTGCAGTTATGTCGGGATTTAATGCAGTTTTCTGTGACCATAAATAGTTTTGTAGTATTGCATTATTATAAGTTACATTAAAATAAAACATGAAGTATTTATCTGTAACGCCTGAGGTATACACATAGAAATATTTATATCGTACATGAGTTAAATGAAGGTTGTAAAAATCGTACCTTAGGGGGATGCCTGGCAATATACGTAGACAGACATATATATAGTTAGCCTTAGTGTCAGGAAGTTTTGCAAATCAAAGGTGAGTTTGTATAATTGACAAGAGGATCCTCTATCTGGCTACTTTAATAATAAAGTAAACTGTGTATATGGTTAGATTCTGTAGTTTGAGGTGGAGGTTTTTCTCTGTTACTACGTTTGACTCTTCTTTTCTGGGTTGCCATTTAGAAAGCAAGTAAAGAAAAAGAAACAAAAAAAAAAACCCTTACCAAGAAACAGCCAAGGTATGTTTTGGCTAAGATACCTAAGGACCATTTGACATCGTTGAGGATACAGAATTCTGCTTCTTTTTTCATTACTTAAAATGGCATAGGAATTCCAAACTGGAATTACTTTCTAGTCCTAAATTGTCCTTTTAATATAGTCTTTAGTTTGGGTATTGCTGACAAAAACTCAGTTTAAATAAAACATCTGTTTGTATTAGGCATTGAAATTGAAAACCACTGTGAAAGGGGATACCACAGCTAACTTGGCAACCACAAGCTTTTGTAAAAAGGAGGTGAGTGAAACTGTCAGAGAAGTTGTGGAACGTTAAACATTATGTAGTATGGTATATATTTATTTACTTCTGTAATTAGGTGCTGCAGCAGGAAAGAGGAAAGGTACAGTGTCAAACTGATTCTGCAGTCACTATTAGATTAATAAAGGATGAGCCTGGGGGCAGAAGCACTTCCCAAAAGTTAAAGCAAGTGCGGGCATTTTTACATCTGAGAAAATTCAATGAAGGCCATATCTTCCATATGCAATCATCTTTTATTTTAATTTCAGCACTTTTGAAATAAGATTCAGTTGTGTTTTCATTTCCTTTTATTTAGTTTGGATTTTTGTTTGAAGTCATTAGGGAGTGAAATATGCCAGCTGCACTCTTCTGCATGTATTTTATATACAGAAGCTTCAGAAGTGCTTCTAGAATTTCAGAGATTCAACTAATATATAAATTGGGAGAGGAGGGGCAGGCTCTGGGAGGTAAGTACAGAGAACACGGGATGGAAGAACAATTTGGCAGAAAGGCAGAAACTGTACCATATGCTAGTCACTAAACATCACAAACTGAACCATAAAATACAAGCAAACTGCATATGTGTAGTGGTACATACATTTTAAATATATAGGTTTGGGATTTTTAAATGAAAAAAATTATTGCGTGATGGTTGCGCTGAGTTTCAGCTGCACGTGTTCTAATTCTAGCGTTTCAGGTATGTGTCTTACTAGTCTCCAAACCAGAATTGATGCAGGAAGTCCTCTGCCAGAAATGATTTCAGTTTTGATATTTCTAATTCCAGCAATATACTGTTTGGAAATGTATCCTGCCAAAAGCATTTACATGTTATTGCCATTGTCCATCACATTCTGTGTCTGTATGATCTGTATTTTTTAGTGTACTTAATATGTATCCCTTATGTTACTTCATAGCCTTGGGAATCTCAGTCTTTCTGCAGTAATTTTCCTCATGAGGTTGTCTGTGCAGATTCTTGGGGCCAGTCCTTGCTGGTTTCTACAGATGCTGGCATCTTGTTAATAGATGGTTAGTAAATGATCTAGTGTTTTTGTGTCAATTTTTATGTATCTGACCATTTTCTTGAAAATATGTGTTCATAAACTCTGTTCAGGTGTTAGTAAGTCTTTATGTAGGGGGATAGTTACTATTCCGAGTAAATCTATTCCATTTATGTAACCTAGTTGCAAAAATTCATTCTGCAGTTGAATCAAGCCATATTGGCGAGCTAGTGTTAATGCAGATTTCTGAATGTGTTCTTATTTCAGATGTTGTTTTCTTGACCATCTGAAAAGCTGTAGGAGGTCGCATCCAGGTTCAAGAGGTGTCTAAATGGCTTGTCTGGTTTTCTTAGCCCTTGATAATAGCAAGCATGAAGCCAAGGGCTTATGTGACAATGATATCCTACTTCTTCCCTTAGCATTGATATTGCTACTCTGATCCCTTATAATCCTCTGTGTGCTACATAAGGCCAGCGGAACTGAGGGAATGAAGTTAGTGCTTGGTCATAATTCTCAAACTTGCCAAAGGAATGTCACTTTGAGATTTCAGTCGCTTTATCTGATTCATGACGATAATAAAACTGTCCTGTGAGGAAGTATTGGCTATGATGCTGTGGCACGTGTAGGTGCTTTGTGCCATTCTTTTTGGGTTTTTTTCTCTTCATTTTTGTAAGGAAAAGAACCCAAGACTTCAATTAGAAGAAAGAAATGGTTCAAAACCAGCATCTAGTAAGTTTTAGTAGGTTTTCAATACATATGTGTTTCTCTTTTAGATGGTCAACCGTCAGTGCAAGTATTTGATAAAACTCTCCAAATAAAGCAGATGAATGTGTTGGAAGCTCTGGATCTTTTGATTGCCCGAACAGACAAAGGTAGGAGAGGTCCCTGTTCTTGGATTCTTGCCTGACTCCGGGTATTGCTGGATGACATTTTGTCTCATTCAGAAGGCTTAAATGTGCACTTTTTTTAGTGAGGTAGTTTTTACCCAATAAAAGAGTAGTCTGTGACTGAATTTCATAAAGGGAACATACACAAAGCAAGATCAGGATCTTTATGTATAACTCGGAAAGCATTACAGATATGGTTGGTTTATTATTTTTTACCCTGTTATGTCTGTTTCCTCAGTATTTGCTGAAGCTCTGCTTACCCAAGCTTTGGGTAAAACATGGTTCCTTCTGTCTCACTGGGAGTTGCCCAATTTGGTTGCATCTGGTGAAATTCACCCTGAGATCTTACAGAACTAGCTCAAACTACGTGAGAGCCATTTGCAGTTCTCTCAAGACACCTGGAGAATGGGTGACATTTCTGAGGATCTGGCAAGTGTAGTTATATCAAAACTCAGTTTGTGAAATTTCTGGAGAAAACCCTTCTGTATCCTGAAGGGTTCAAACTCTGCTGAGGATCCAGTTATCAGTTGCTCACCTGGATGGTTCCAGCTCTTGAAGTTAACCCTTTTACTCTTTCCCTGTAGTTTATATCTATTGTATTTTATGTATTTGCAAAATATTGTGCATTTCACTCTTTGGAACCTCTCGGATCATTCTTTGGTGCAGCACCACCTAATGGGAAACTTGGCTACTCTGCTGAAGGGGTTGATTACTACAATTGTAAATCCTAGAGAGTTTGTAAGTCTTCTGTCCCCAGAGAGGTATTATGCTTTGTTTACTTTTGCTCTGTTTGTTAGGTGCTGCTTCTCATTGGAAGTATTAATTTCAAACTACCGTGTTCTTTTTCTAACCTTTTTCCTGGTTCTCTCCATACGGCAGGGAAAGACTCTCGTATCCTTGTCTTCAGACTCAGTGCTGTCCAAAAAGATATAGAGACTAAAAAAATCATAAGAAGCAAATATGACTGCAGAGAAAATAAACTGGAGAGAACAAAAGGTGATATTGTTTTCCTTATCCTGTATTAAAAACATCCACTGTGTTTTGATGCCGGTAGCTGCCAGGGGCTTGTTAGCTCTTTTTAGGCAGGTGTAGGTGTTCACTTTTAGGTTTTTTCTCTGGATGAGTCAATTCAAACTTTGCTAAGCTTATATTTGAAAATTACTTTAGTACAGTCCAGCATGACATTTTTGAATGATGTAAAAAAGCCATGTTACTTGGAAATTGCTAATGATGAAAAGCTTTAGGGAAAAATAAGACTTCAGGGTTGGGAGATACGAGAAGAATTTTGTGGGGATGTTATACTGAAGTAAAGCCCACTTTAAGCTGGACTGGCATGCTGGCAGATCCCCTATCAAACAGTAGTGCTTAGATTAGTCTGGGTGTTGCCCATTATTTTTGTAGAAATCAATGTTTCCTGGTCTTCATAAGTAAGCTGCTTTGAAAAGCTGGAAGGTGCAGTATAGTGATAATCCATGTACTTCGGATTAAAAGTAGATTTCAAAAGGGTCATAGGCTTTTGTCTTTTCCCTGAAGTCAATGTAATCCTATTGAGGAGTTTTTAATTCTGTGTTGCCAAGTCATCCATCAGAGCCCTGTTGTGCTAATCATCATACAAATACAAAACAATCAGACCCTATCCCGACCACTTAGAGCCCAGACCATTATTTCCTCAGGCTGCCATTTGTATGCCATTAATACTCACCACGGGAGCGAGCTGAGGATTGTTGCAGCTATTCGGAACAAACTACTTCTCGTCACAAAGAAATATAATTCGGACGACACTTCAATCAGCACCTCTCTGCTGTCGTCTCCTGAATCTCCAGTAGAGGAGTTCCAGTACATCCGGGTATGTGTAATCCAGTTACTAATTATCTTAACACACTGAGCAGCACTCAGCTAGTGTAGGGGGTTCAGGGAAGGCAGAGTTATATGCATGATCATCTTCCTGAATCTACAGACAAATAAAAGTGAGAAGCCATATGGTGGAAACCAGTCGTATATATGCTAAATAAAACTTGGAGATTTTTTCAAGAATTGTTTCTGCTTGTTCTTTGTTATGCTTCTGTGCTTAGAAAGCATCCCTTTAAAATCATGGAGTACCTGCAGCACCCACAGTAGGAACTGGAAAAAGAGTGTAATTCTATTGTTTACGTTATAGGAAATATGCCTTTCTGACCCTCCAGTGGTTATGACGTTGGTGGATGGACCTACTGGAGACAGTGACAATATGATCTGTGTAGCGTATCGGCATCAGTTTGATTTAATCAATGAGAGTACAGGGGAGTCCTATAGATTGCATCATGTTGAAACAAACAGGGTAAGTTTTCATCAGTTGAAAGTTTTTTTGCAGACCCTCACTGAGCATAATTTGTTGCAGACTCAGTGCATGCTGTGCTGATCTCCTAGGAGGGTAAGGAGCTCATGTGTGCTACTTTTGGCTTTAGGACACTCTGAGGTATTTATTCCTTTTGGGATACGTGATGATAATTCCCAAGAGAGGTAGTTATAAGATATGACATTGGGAAAAAGCCTGTGTTGTTGAAATGTTGTTGTTGTCAAGAGTTAATTTTTCCTTCTTTCTTAGCCAGTAGTTAGCTTTTGGCTTTATTTTTGTGGTATCAGTACTTTATTGTTTAAAAAGTTGCTTCAAAATAACTTCAGTGGTTGACCACCAGTATCTTGTTCAGATTTGCCTATTTGCATGTAGCTAAAATGTTTACATATTGTTTATCATTCTATTTAAGAAACTGCTGCCCAGTCAACTAATAACTGAATATCTATCTGTCTAGGACATAGGGAGAGGATTTAGGTAATGTCTTTGTTTAAAAAAAAGAAGATTTTGCACAGGTAATCTGTTGTTGTTAATGAGATAAGGGACTACTTTATTCATTTGATGGTTCTTGATAAGTTGTTTTCTTTTTAAATCGTCTCTATTTTTATTCGGATCTGGTGATGAAGAGGTGCCCCTGGCATGGCTGATCAAGAATAAACTTCTCCACAGCACTGGGAATCAATCTTAATCTGGATGAGGAGGAACTAGAAGTAAAGAATGGGGGGTGGAGAAGTACATCACCATCCACCATCCATCCACCACTCCCATTTCTTTTCCACACCGGAATCCTTATTTCCTTTAGGAAGACAAATAAAACAGACAATTAATATGAGCTGAGCTAGTGATTTTTATGATGTTGAAATGGGTTGCCTGCTTATTTCTTTGGACAATAGAGCAGCAATGGCTTTCAGTCACTACAAAAGACTGGTCAAAATGCATTTGGTATGGATGCGTAAACTTTCAGGTTTTCTTAACAGTTCTTGACCTGCACAGGAATCCTAAATGAAGGAAAGTCAAAGAACTGCTGTTCACGGAATCAGTCTCTCAGCCTTCTCCCTGTCCAAGCAGTATACATGGTTTGGGAAGCATTTGTCTAATGTAACCTTATGCATTTTGCTAATAAGATCTCATTTCCTGAACAGATATCCTACTTTTTGTGGCTGTTTTGGTTTGTTTTTAATCTTAATGTAAAAGACAAAACCAAAGTTTAATTAAGAGAATTTATGTAGCCTAATCTATGTAAAAAAATACTTTGGTTTAACCAATGTTGCTTTTCAATATGTAAATTCAGACTGTTCGGTAATCCTTAGGTACATCCCTGTTGACCTCTGTAAAATGTTAGTGGTTTTGAATTGTATATGATCTTTTTGCTAGTCATGATGTGCATTTGAAGATCACTTTTTGAAAAGAATTGTTATCTTTAGTGTACCATGTTGATTCACAGCTTTCTGAAATCATCCTATTTCCAAAAATTTATATTGCTAAATAAGTTATGTTTTTATTGCTTTGCAGTGTGGTATGGTTATGAATGTTCGGTACTGTACAGAACCAAATACAAAGGAAACTAATTTTCATCTTGAGAACATCCTGAAAATTACATCACAAAAGAAGCTATTTTTATAAATTTATTTATTTATTTATTTCTCTTTTTTTCCCCTTTTACCTGTAGTTGTGCACTTCCCCAGCTGATTGTATTGCTTGTTAGTCACAACCCAGTTGTAATAACCACAGTATCCTCTGCCTGTTTGTTAATCTTTTCCATTATCCTTGCAGGTTAATTTTGTTGCGGCTATTGATGTATATGAAGATGGTGAAGCTGGTCTACTGTTGTGCTATAACTGTAAGTGTTTAGGGAAGGCCAGAAGTGGTAATAGCTCAATCTACATGTGTAGATCTTCTTTCATTGGAGTCTAGGTCTGTATCTGAAAATGAATTTTAGTGTTTCATTGAAAGTTTGTCAAAATACGTTCTTTGGAACTTAAATGCATATTGGAGAAATTACAAATGCAAGTATTTTAGTCATACTAGCTGTTTTATACATGTGCAAGTTACATGATTAATGAAATCTTGGTGTCTGTAATAACCCATGTGCTTAACAGTCTTCAAAGAATGTAAATTACATTAACATATGGCTACTTGAAGGGCAGAGAGATAACTTCAGAAAGCAGTGTCTGCAGAATTCTTTCTTGCCTGTTTCTGTATCTTTGGACAAATTAGGGACCTGGTAACTGTTGAAACAGTAATACCTTGTGAAATACGACAACTTATTAAAACATAGGTCTTTTATTTTGGTCTTTCCAGTGTGTTCACAGAGAAAGCAACTTTTGCTTAGCTGTTTGGCTATAGAGGGATTTTTACATGAATGTTTGGTTGTGTGCATAATGTCCAGCCTTCTGCAAAATCTCCCTATAAAATGGGTGGTGGTTGCTTACAGTGTAAAGTGATGGATGCCCCTTTTTTCTATTTTGCTACAGATGTTTGTCAGTACAGAAAGGTATATCCTTTCAGTGGACATTCCCCACTTGTCCAGCCATCAGCTTATGACTTCCACTTCAGCTGGAATCAAGTTCCTTATGCTGTTGGTAAGAAAATTTCTCTTTTTAGTAGATGATTTTTTGCTACTGTTTTTGCCTGCACTTGGCCCTGGTGGAATTCCAGTGTTCTGGGAATAAGCATGTTACATTCATGATGCCACTTGACTAAAGTTTCTGATAATTTTGAAAAGTGGAGCCTTGGTAGCAAGTTTGTCCTTTGTTGAACTTTTTTCCCCTTTCTTTTTTGTGTTTCTCATTTTCCATTCCCTCTATATTCTGCCAGGCATGAAGAGTGAAATTTTCTTCAGTATGTTAGACAACACTTTTCATAAGAAAGGAACTTGGTCAAGGAAGAGGTCAAGAACAGTTTTTGTGGAGCATCCAAGAAACTTTTGCTTTAACGATTTTTCCTTGCCAAATAACTTCTATTTCATTGCAGTCTGTGCTTTCCCTTATGTTCTTGCCTTCACTACTGATTCCATTGAGATCCGATTAGTGGTGAATGGGAACTTAGTCCACACAGCAGTTGTGCCTGAGCTTCAACTTGTAGCATCAAGGGTAAGACAGAAAAATCATGTTTGACTATTTCTGTGATGTGTTAGGATCTAATTAACATAAAAAGTTTTTGCCGCTAAAAACGTAACAAACAAAACCGAAATACATGCTTACTTTACCTGCAATAATTGCTCATCTGTCTGCTCCTAGTTTATATCAAGGACAAAGAGAATCAGAAGATGATTAAGAAAGTCTCACTGTTCTAATGACGGGTTATTTGTCATTTCAGTCGGATATTTATTTTAAAGCTACTGCTGCAGTGAGTGGATCATCTGACAGCAGCTCTAAGGAAATGAGTTCAAAGAGTTCTCCTCAAACACCGACAGCTTATGAAAAGCCAGAATTACCTCTTCCTTCTCTAGAAGGTAATGTGATCTCTAATCATTCCAACAGTTATCAAATCTTGGTGCGGCTGGTCTTAAGTAAAGATGGTAAAAAAATGTGAGTTCCTACCTGAAAGTGTGGAGGATAAGAGATTTTCTATTTTCCACACATATAAAGCACTTGTCTGAGCTTTTGCACTGTAGTATCCTTTCTGAATGCATGGTAGCACTGTTCTGAAGAAATAAATTCTGTAGGAAGGGAAGAATTAAACCTCAATATCTTGATGACTCACAATGTGATCACAAGTCATAATGCAAAAAGGGGCATAAAATTATGAGAAAGCTTGACATTTCACATACGCTATTCCTTTTGTTAAAGAAAAGCAGAATAACCACTGAATGGCTGAAGCTCTTTTGCAAAACAAAAGTAAGAAGCCTTGAAAAGTTTTGCACAGACAATCTAGTGTAACGCGATGCATGAGCGGTCAGTCTATAGTGTAACAATAAAGGAGAAACAAGGGAACATCAGCTAAATAATGCAAGATGTGTGTACAGTTTTCTTCCTTAAATCTGCTGCTTTACTGTTAGCAGATAGGAAAAGAAGGTAATCACAAATTTTTTATTTGATGATAAGTTTGGGACTTTGTTTTTCTTCTAGGAATTAAGAAAACGTGATATTTTGTGTTACCTAAGAGGAGGAGTCATAATTTAAATCACTTAGTATCCAGGCTCCAATGTGTTTGGAGTACTTTAAAACACACGGGAAATACTGCACAGAGTGCAGAGTAATAGTCAGAGTTCCAGCCACAGGTCATATAAATTCACTTCCTGGTTCTGCTCCTGAGTCATCGTGTTGCCAAGAGTCAATCTTCTTCTTCTCTCTAAGTCAAATTGCTTGTATGTCTTCCTTCTTCTAGCTTATTTGTATTGAAAGATCTCTAGAGCAAGAAGATTTTTGTCACTTCAGTGCTCAGCTCAACAAGTATAGCTTGTCTCTGTAACTTTTCATTTGAAATTATTAAGAACTGATTCTGTTGTGCAAGTGTAATGTTCTTTTTTCTTTCTGTGTTGCAAGTGTAATATTCCTTTTTCTTTCTGTGTTTCAGCTGAAGTTCCATGCAAAAACCTGTACAAAATACCTCTGAGCAATCTGGTTGGGCGAAGCATTGAACGACCTCTGAAGTCACCTTTGGCTCCCAAGGTCATCGCTACTACGCCATCGAGTGGCATTACCTCTCTTCCAGTTTTGCACTCACTACCGTTATCTCGTATGGAAATTAAAGAAATTGCAAGCAGAACACGTAAAGAATTGCTGGGTAAACTCTCCTCATTCCTCAGTGTTACATATCAGTTGCCAAACATATACTTTCTAATCTTTGCACCATCACAGGTAGGTTTGTAACATGCAGGTAGTATTCATAAATTATTAAAATAAAAAAAGGAAACCGTGAGGAAGCATTATTTGCAACTAGTATAGCCATTGTCTGATCGTGTATAAGAAGGCCATATTCTAAGTTAGGTAGAAATCGTTAGTAATGGAAACCAGCAACAGATACCTTAACTTTTTCATGAGTGCTTCGTTTTATGTTGAAAGTATAAAGTCTTTTATTCCTTTATTGAGGTCTCTTGGATGAGCCTATACCCAAGACAGAAAGTTCACAGAAGCTGAAAAAGGTTTCTCGAAGACAGTCGGACCCTAAGCAGGGAGCTGTAAGGTCAACTAGTAGTGACAGGTAAATATACTTTAGAAAAGAGCCTAAGTTAGGCTATAAATATTTTCAGAATTGATTGCTCATGCTTATCTCAGTTGGCATGAGGCTGACTGAAACCTTTGCATATCCGTGTGCATTTCGTGCTAATGTGTTTGTTAGAGTATCTGAATACCATAAGTACTGAAGCAGTTACACTTTTTGCTGAAGACGTGTTAATGATAATACTAATGATAATAATGCAAGACAAGACTAAATGGCATTTTGTGGGACCTGCTGCAGCTGAACCTGTTGGAAAAATCTGGACTACTGCAGCTGCACTGTGCAGACTCTCTTGTTTTCTTTGTATGCTCTTGTGTTGCTATTTTCAGAATACATTTTGTGAAAAAGTACTGCAGCATTTGTCTGTTTGGCACTCTCCCAAATTTGCCCTGAACCAGGACTCCCCCAGTGCCATTCTCTTGTTTTCATTGTTTCCATAACCTATGTTTGCCTAGAGTACTGGCAGAATACAGAATACTGGCAAGATACAGGAGACTGACAGTAACAAAAGAAAAAAATCTCTCGCAGTGAAAAATTATGTTCGCTATATTTCCCTACTTGGAAATTATTGGGGTGAGAGGCTTCATTAATACTGCCTTTTGATTATTTTTAGTAGAGTAAAACAGGAGGAAACTTAGTTGCAATGGTCTGTGTCTGTTTTCAGGATAACACGATTGGATCTAGAAGTAGCCATTGTTCCTTCCTGCCCTGACCTCTGTATTTTTTTTAGTAACTTTTGTCTTCCTCTTTGCAGGATAATCTCAAGCTCATTTGAAGGCTATTCTGAAAGACGTCATCTTTCCACTAGTTCAGATCCTGATACTTCAGCAAACAGGGAGGAGAACTCACCATCTAGCTATCCATTTCAGCTGATTTCTTTATATGATGAAGACATCATTGACTTAAAATGAAGACACTTTTAAAACCTTTCTTCCTCACGTCACATTTTCTTACAGCTCTGTAAGCTCTATGGCAATGTCACAAACACTGCTTCTGGTAGTAAAATGTGGCTGGAAGTACTGGTGATAAATCCTTATGGAATCCATGTTCTGGTTAGCACAGCCTGATTTGGCAATGCTTATATCTTTGACATAGGTATGTTCTCTCAGTTGATGAAGCATTACTTTTCATGGCATTCTAACAGTAGGTAATCAATGGGAGATTTAGGCTGAAACTGAAGTAAACAAAAAGTATTACTTGTTCTAAGCTTCTTATAATTTGACTTACCTAAATGACATGCAGCAAAGTTAATTGCTGTTATTACTATCATGAGTTGTTTTACAACAGTGTATGTCATGTTGGAAGAGGAATTTTATAACACAGATCACTACTTTTGCTTTTTCAGTCTTTGAAAAACAAAACAACAACAAAAAAAATGCTTGCAGGCAAGGTCATTTCAAACACTGGAGTCAGTCCCTAAATTGATGCATCTGTGGTATGTTCACTGAAGAATCAGGTGAGATATGAAGATGGTGTTTCCTTGGCTCATTGTTTAGAGAAACTTGAAAACTCTTTTGGCATAAAAAATCCCTGAGCAGAGAACCTCTCTATAGGACACAGACTTGCAGAATATTTCTCGAAAATTGGAAAAAAAAAACAAAAAAACCAACAAGCAAAAAACAACTAAAAAACCCACGAACAAACAAAAAATGTGGAAACAAAAACTTCAGTCCATCTACTGGAAAACTCTTATTGTAGTGCATCTGCAGATTTTTCCATTACAGGCAGAAGAGCCAACCCAAATTGTCTTTGACTACAAAAAGATTCTTATGCAGACATCATCTTTAGCTGTTGTCTGTGCTTGCACCAATAGTATAAGTAATTATTTCAGATAGTTGTAATTTTCTAACTGGATGCAGACTGGATTTTCAGTGCTAATAAGGTAGTCTTCTGTGATGAAACAGTGATCTTGTCTCTTACTGTATTAAAGGGGTTTGTATTTAAAGTTTGATTTTTAATTTTTTTAAACCCTTTCCTCTAGAACACCTTTGCAAGGATTTTGTTTGGTTTGGGGTTTTTTTTCATGAAAGCCTTTCTATAGATGATGTTTTTAGCTTTATTAGCAAGCGTTTCTTGTTCTGAATATAGAAATACTTCTGTATCCTTGATTTTTATTTCATAATATCACCCATATGTCATGATTTCACTTTTGTTCAAGCATGATCATCTGGAGATGCGTGCCTTTTGCTGCCATCTGTCTGAATGTAAAACTGGTGATTGCAAAGTGATTTTTTTCTCAGTTATATAATATGGTTGAATTGCTTCACTTAAGAAAATCTGCAAGGTCTTACTTGGAAGTGTAATTTCTTACTCTCAACTGGGGTGGCTAATCAACAGAAGAAGCAATATTTCCAATAATAATTAGTCTTGGAGATGAAGGCTATTATTACTTTAGTGGGTTTTGCACTCATAGATTTGTGGGGTGAACTTCAATAAGCATCTAAAAGGAAGTACCAGATTGAAGTATTTGCAAAAACTTGTAATTATTCTTTTAGAATGTTGTTTCCAGAGATCGTGTTACTTTACCCTATCCTTATTTATTTGGACAGTTAAGGTTTAAAGAAAATCTGAAAGTACCACGCGGTACTTATTTTCCTGCAAGTTGTAAACACTTCTGAATCCACTTTTGGGGTCACTGCTGGCACTTACATATTTTTAAAAAGGAAAAGAACCAGCTTTTTCCAAGAACAGCTCTCTCAATGTTGTATTTGATTTCTGGTTTGTGGCTATTTTTGAAGACTGTACCAGTGTGTTTCAAAACTGGGGCTTTAGTTAAAATTTTAACTGGAAACTTTGCTTTACCCTGTTAGGATGCTGGATTTTAAATATACTGCAGATGTTCACCTGTGCCATCACAGCATGATTTAAAATGATTAACCATTGTTTGATAGCAGTTGAAGCAATATATGGAGATTTTTAAACTTGTTTTGAAGAACCTGAGCAAACACATCCTTGGGTATAGCCTTAGAGATGGAGCACTAGGGAGAATAAGAAGAATGAGAAGAGCATGACAGAAGGCTTGACTACTGGCTATGAGGGTAGTCAGAATGCATATAGATACAGTATTTGCATTATATCCTAAACATGATTATAGAAGAAAGGGCTATAAAGCAAGAGTTATTTTCTTGAACCAGAAGTGCAGTAGTGGCTGTAAAGTATTACCATTAATTAAGAGAGTGTTGGGGGGGTGGGAGTGTGTGTGTGTGTGAGAGAGAGAGAGAGAGAGAAAACGACCCTTTGAAGGTTTGCCTGTAATTACAGCATTGATGACATCTAGCAAATGAACTGTAAGGAGATACTGGATTACTGAAGCACAAAACTAGATCATACTGGCTTCACGGTACACACCTGGAACAGGATATTGCTATCATTTGAAGAGGGAAGCCCAGCAGCAACTGCATCCCTGCCCACCTCCTACCTGCTTTTATGCTATAGCTTGACATAATGGGTCTGGTACAAGCTGCTAAGCAAGTCACACTAGGAACTACCAGACCTTAACAGATCATTGCTCATGTAGTAGAGGAAGGAGCTGAATCCTGGGGAAAAAAAAATTAATGTCTTCATTCTTAATGTATCCAGTAAGTGCCTTGTTAAGTTTTTGCTTTTGTACTTAGAGTGTCATAGAGGGATAACATCTGATGTGGCAAAAGAAGCAGAGAGTGAAACAACATTTTGTTTGGGTTAGATGACACCTAGAGTTGGTAGCTGAGGCTTTAGAGCCATGTATATGTAGTTTACTACCTACTTACGGTAGGAGAGCAACCCAGAACGTAGGTAGAAGGCAGAGAACATAGAAATAATATTCCGATTTTATTTGACACAAGGCACAGGAACAAATTCAGTGAAGATCTTTATCACATTTATTGTATCAAAAAAACAATTACCGACACAATCATGTGAAATTGCTGGGGTACACAACCTTGTACAAGGATGTGGCTTCTTTGAGGTTTTTAGTAGTCTGAACAGACAACTATGATTTCTGTGTCTCTTCATGTGAAGAGAACTAGCTTCTAGCCATTGTTTTTATCAAAACATCATCCTTACTATTTAGACTGCTAATTAAAATCTAGAAGCAGTCGGTGGGATTGATACCAAAGCTCTTGTGCGTCATTTATAAAGGGCAAAGTTCTTACACACTTGCAGAACCTCTCCTTAAGACTGGCGTAAGATGAAAGGCTGCTGGGATGGCTATAGTGTCATTCACTCTAGTGTTGGAGCCATGTTGTTTGCCCTCTGTTTTTCCAGCCTGTGCATGCATATACTCTCTAAAACTTAAAAAGTAGTCTTGGGCATAAATTGTAGCCATGTCCACTGTAAACATAATCCTTTCTCCTTTCACAATGGGTGTTAGAGCTGCCTGTAGGCTGCATTCTTGATGCTGGCTGACCATCTCATGGTTAGGAGAAAAGATAATCTTTGACTCTACTATGTAAGATGGGTGTTGTTCTGATAGGAAAACTGAAAAATGTTGCTAAAGATGGATGGAAGGAAGGAATTGTTTCCATGAAGGAAGAATTGTTACCAGATTGAACACTTGCTATCAGGCTAAGTTTAGGCCCATTCTGGAACCTTGGCTACGTTTCTGCAAGAAATATTTTCTATCCCAATGTGCTGGATTTGTAGGCAGCAGCGGGGCTCTTAACTCCTGGCTAAATGGTGTTGGTCACCACTTCATCCCTGTGCCTTAGTCTGACTAAATTATAGGAATGTCATTTACATTGGTGCAAGCATTAGATTGTACAGGTAGTTAATTTAGAATGTACTTGTGTGTTCTCACCAGCATGGTTAATGATGCATGGAATCACAAAATAGTTGAGGGTAGAAAGGACCACTGTGTTATCATCTAGTCCAGTACACACACTTGTGCACCACCATTCAAAAATCTGTTCAAAATGGATATGCAAGATTTTGGGCTACTTGTCATCTTTGTCCTGCATTTCAATTGCAGCATGCATATAGACCATCACCATAACTTTGAAGTGTGACTAGGACTTGAGAATCCCCAGACACATGAGCTAAGTTAATTCACACATACACACACACAATATGGAGCCCTTAAGTCTTTGATGAGCTGTTCGTAAGGTCCCCAAAGCCCAGATTGAGCTTTAGAAACCAGTACAAAGAGTCATTTTTGTCCAGTTCCTTATTCTAGTGGCAATGCAGCACACATAAGTATTTCATAAGTGTTTGAAAGTAACAAAACACTTCCTTCTAATACGAAACAAAAACCCACATGAAATTTGAAAGGGCTATGGCTATGCATGGTAGCAAGAGAACTGCTCTAGGTTCAGTGAATGCACGCATACATTCGGTTTCCTGGTTTGCAAAGTAAGGCCTGTTCTAGTTATAGTCCTTTACTAGTTTGGGGGTGCGGCGGGGATTCCTCTTTGTTTTGGTTTGTGTGGTTTCTGGAGGCTGGTGCTGTGGGCTGGTTTTTTGTTGCTTTGTTGGGTGGGATTTTTTTTTCAGGTTTTGGAGGGGGGGTTTGGTTGGCTGGGTTGGGGGTTTTTTTTGTTTGTTTGGTTTTGGTTTGTTTTTTTGGTTTTTTTTTTTTTGGTTTAGTTTTTGTTGTTCTTTTGTTTGTTTGGGGTTTTTTGGTTGGTTTGCCATTGTTTTTCAATTCATAACAAACATGCAAGTATGCATCTGGAATGAACAGCAGGTTTGTTCTCTGCCTTCATGTGATTATTTCTATAAATGTGCATGTATTTGTACTTGATAGATTCAGATTGAATTTTTTTAGTACTTGACAGTCAACTGAATACTTAAACAGTACTTAAGAGGGCAGGGAATGGGTAACGTTATTGCCTAACTAGTTACATATGGTTAAGGTTGCTACTCCTGACGTATATTTTCTGCTGTTCTAAGTATATTTGACCCGTAATGGCTAGCTTGAACATGTTTTTCCAAAGGTGTGGGTCTATAACTCTCCTTGCAGATGCAGTGGCTTTTCCAGAGCTGTTGGCTTAGTCTGCATTTGAAATATATAACCCTTTTCATTTGGATTTGGTTTTCAGTATATATACATATATAGGTATATGTATTTGTAATTTCTACTGTAAATTTTCAGGGATTAAAAATCCTGAGTTATATATATAGGAATTTAAAGTAACAGGATCATAAAAGGCAGGGGAAGAGAAAATTCCATCAGCAAGTGATAAGGTATTTCAGAATAATTTTATGTTGCCGTCTGTGTGTGAAAATGGGTATCATGCTATTTTCATTCTTAACAATTTGATGTCATGGTTCATATGCACAGTGCTTGCTTATTCTGTTAAAGCACTGTTTTCTCTGATAGGCTTAATCTGTTTCTGTGAAGGACTAAATTATACCCTGGAAACCTAATATTAACAATATGGGAAGGCTCAAGAGATTATGCAGCAAACATCTGTACTTGCATGCAGGTTAGAAAGTATTTTTATTCTTATTACTTGAGCACAGCAACTTCACCAGCCTGTATACTGCTTAGCTGCTTCACTTTGTTGCTGACCTGTAACTGACTGACTCCTCTTTGCTACTGGAAATTGTGGTACTAGCATCTGACTTGAAGAGAAAATTGAGGTAATTTTCTGCATATTTACCTGGTTAAATGGAAAATGTTATGTAAAGATTTATGCAGAGCGTTATCAATCTAGAATGTTAGTTTAAATGTCTTTGAATGGTAGCAGACTGCTTTGTAATTTAATAATAGCATACTGTTAAGACTGTTGCTACATTTGTGATCAAAGACTCTTTACCACTGGTCTTAAATGCTGATGTATTACCATTTTTTTAATGTCATATGGTAGCATGTATGGTTTGTATTTTAGATACGACATCCAAATAGAGACAGTCCTATCACATCTGAAAGTGTTTTAAGTGCTATTCATCACCTTTGTGAAGAAGAAACATTATTTATTTCTTCATCTGTAATAAACAATAAATTTGATCCCACCTGTTTCTTTCACCTCTTTCACACACGCAGGACTAATGACTTTCAAATTTGCTAAGTAAAAAGACGAGAAATCAAAAAGACAGGATGTAGCACAGAGCACTGCTTTTCCCATTTGAGTTCTCTGAAGTGCTGTATCATACCTATGAGATTGCTGTTTGTGTCTTAAGCTTTACCCATCTTTGATAAAAGCCATAATCTAGGTTTGGTTTATGTTTCCAGCCATCTTTTAGACTTTTGGAGACCTGCTTCAGTTGGGGATCTTTACTCTGTAAACTAACACTACAAAATAGTTTTTCTCCCTTTCTGGCTAAGTGTGTATTCTTACTGTCTCCAAGACCTTGCGATTCCTTTTGAAAAATCATCTTTTCCAAAGTAGCAAAGACATTCTCTTAAGAGCTACAACCCTTTTTGTGATTTAAATGTATTCCTAGCCACCTTGACAACAATAACAAAAAAGCCTTAACTCCATGAAAGCCAAGACTTCATCTTCATTTGGGATTAAGACTTAATTCTGTGGTCAGAATTAACAGAAATAACAGCCACACAAACATCAAGTACTGCAGTCTGAAACTAACGTTAGCTAGGCTATGTTGTGCACTTCTTCACTGTAACATGCAGCCTAAGGAAAAGGTAGAGTTAAGCAAGGAAATTTTATTTATTTATAAAATTAGATTTTATTTTACATCTTAGGAAAAAAAAAAAGATACTGGCCCCAATGCAATTAATGATCTCATATGGCCATTGCAGTCAGTACACCAGGTTAAAAGAACACAGGAACTGAAGAAATAAGTGTAATTTGCTTACTATAAAATGCTTACTAAAAAATCCCGAAATTCTTTGGGTTCCTAAGAAGGCCATAACCCAGTTCGTTAACACACAAGCAGCACTCGATATGCCTCTCGCTTTAAGTAGGATGATTTCAGATATCAGCAACCATGGAGCTGGACCCAGGCAAAGGCGCAAAACCTGCAATTAAAAAGTGAAGAGAATAAATGCAAGTTAAGTAGGAAAAAGCAAATTATGTCCAAATTAATCATGTAAGGGGGATGCAGTTTTCACGTTAGATTTGTGCATGGTTTGGTGCACCGGACCTCTGCCCGAAGGAGAGAGAATAGGTGACTGTAAGTCAGTATGACAAACACTTGTGCATTTTTCATCATAATAATTACAGGAATATTCTTAACAAACAGAACTTGCCAAAACCTCGGGTACGAGTCGGAAGCGGAGGAACCCAGCAGGCACCCAGATTCCTCAACAGCCACGTCTCGCCTGTGGGGAAGCGTCGACGCGTCCGTCCCCGGTCGCCTCTCGCCGGGCCGCCGGTCGCCCCTCGCCGGGCCGCCGCTACGAGCGCGCCGGAGCGCAGGAGCGGGCCGGGTGGAAGCGGCTGGGCGCGGCGGCGGGGAACGATGACGTTGGGATGCGCCGGAAGCCGCCTGTTCGTGAGAGCGACGGGTCAGGGAGCGCCTTCTCTCCGGTGCCGGCGGTTCGCCCAGCGCGGGCTTGGCCCAGCCCTCCCCTCCCTTCAGCGTCGGGCGGTCGTGAGGACCTGGTCTCCTCTTGAGGGTGACCCTTCTGCCGTGGGTGCCTGCAGATTGTGGCGCGGGCTGCGGAAGTGCTGAGAGCCGGTCCTGCCGTGGGAGCGATGGCCGCAGGGAAGCACCCGGCCGTGCTGGACTCCGGGAGTCCGCGCAAGCCGTGGCGACTGCCCGCCGACGGACACCCCGCACCGGGCTGCTACCTGAGGTGAGCGACGCTGAGCCTGCAGTCCTCGCCGTGCTTTTTGCATGTGGAGGTATATTGGGAGCGGGCGGGGGGAGCGGATAGGGCTGGCTGCGTAACACCTGGAAAAGAGGCTCGAGCACTGGTTTCAGCGGCCTCACAGCAGCCCTTCATTTCAGTAATATCTTCACGTATTGAATACAACAAGCGCCTTGGGCTCGCGGAGTTTTTATTCGTAGCCGGCCTATTAGAATTTTTTACTTTGTTTAAAGAGAACACATGCCTGTTTCAACAGCAACTGTATTCACTGCCATATGTGTTGAGGAAAGCTGGTAAGTGCTGTCTGCAGTAAAAGTTACTGTAATGAACTTGTGATTTAATAGGAGCAGCTGCTTCTGTGCATTTGACATCCAGAACCTTCTTGTGTGTTTTACCAACAATTGCATGCCATGTGCAGCCTTTTATAGTGATGACTGTAATTTTCTGTACTCCTATGCCCTGTTAAGAGGTGTGCTCTAAGATCTTATTCTATGATGGTAAAATGTTTGTATAGAAATAAACATGCTATTGAGTCCCACTCAGATACCTCAGTTCTTTTAGTTTGGGAGTGCTGTGAAATTCAGACAGTTATCTAATGAATTAGACCTTCCAGAGGAAATAAATGTATATTATTTTTTAACTGTTTACCTGATGTTTATCTTCTTAATCAATGGTCCCAGGTCGCTGAAGGAACTTGAGATGTCACAGGATAGTATAAGTGCGTTCAGGGGGTGGTATTCAATTTCACAGTTAAGTCTCAGTGGAAATAAACTGAGGAAATAGGAAAAAAAATACAACAACGGGATTTTTAAACTGTGTTTAGGTCAAAGTGGTGCAGACACGTCAATACTGATGCTAGACCAGTACAAGCTCAGGCCTTTATGTGAGCCGAATAGAAAAATTAGAAAGACTAACTTATCGTCCAACGCAATTTGTCAGACATCTCTGTATACTTTTTTGAAAACTAACTAGCTATCTATTATTAAGATAGTTCAGGAGGAAGGTATGAGTACATTATGTTAGTAACTAGCTTATCACTCTGCTTATGCGTTTTGGTTTTTTCCTTGTATCAGAATAATCCATGAGTAAACTCTAAGACAGTGTTTATTTGCTGTAATAGGTGTAAAACTTAAACTAACCCCTACCTTATTGGACTCAGAATTTGAAAGTGTTAATCTAAAACAAGAAATATGTTAACATTCATAATGAATGCTAACATTCACTAGCTACATGCAATTTACTAGTAAGTCTGCTGTGGGACAAATGATAGTTCAGGGTGCATGCAAATGCTTAGTCCTAACCTAAAGAATATTTTAAAATGCATTTGGTCTCTTCAGTCTGTGTGTTAACATGCCATTTGGAATACTTTTGTACCAGTAATAAAGATGTGATTCATGCCTTATTTTCTGAACGGAACTAATACAGTATTTTGATGTATCACAGGTAAATTTTTCCATAACCTTATGGAGAAAAAGGACTTTGAAGCATGGCTTGATAACATTTCTATTGCATTTCTTTCTCTGACGGACTTGCAGAAAAATGAAACTCTGGATCACCTGATTAGCTTGAGTGGAGCAGTCCAGCTCAGGCACCTCTCCAATAATCTAGAGATTCTACTCAAGAGGGACTTCCTCAAACTTCTTCCATTGGAACTTAGTTTTTATCTGTTAAAATGGCTTGATCCGCAGACCTTACTCACATGTTGCCTCGTCTCTAAGCAGTGGAACAAGGTTATAAGTGCCTGTACAGAGGTGTGGCAGACTGCGTGTAAGAATTTGGGTTGGCAGATAGATGACTCTGTTCAGGATCCTCTACATTGGAAGAAGGTTTACCTAAAAGCTATTTTAAGGATGAAGCAGCTGAAGGACCACGAAGCCTTTGAGACATCCTCTTTAATTGGACACAGTGCCAGAGTATATGCACTTTACTATAAAGATGGACTTCTGTGTACAGGTAGGAAGGACAGACAACTTGGGAGTCTTAAAATTCTTTGTTTTCTCTTCCCCCTCATAAGATTATTGACAATTTGCTTTTCTTTTACTAGACAAATTATTCTCATAGTGTGAATACAGATGATAATTCAAAATTACTTATTTTTTCAATTTTTGAAACACCTGGTGTACTAATAAACTCATTAGTCACTTTACTAAGAACACAAGGAGACCGATGTCTTTTTTTGATAAAGAAACAGTAACAGTAGGTATCATTGTCCCTGCCAATGGCATGATGGAACTAAATGACTTTTAAGGGCCCTTCCAATCCAGATTGCTCTGTGATTTTGATCATGCTGTTACTATGAGTAAGCCCATTTGGGAAGTACAGATATGTTAGCTATCCTCTTAGAGATAGCTTTCAATTAAAAGGACTTTGGGCTGTGAGAGAACTTCAGTCTCCCAGAACATGGAAGAAAAAGTCATATCTTCTTTGAAACAAGGCTGTAAGCACTTTCAGTTCCTAACGTAAGTGCTTTATGAAGTGCTGTAAAACTAGATTTAACCTTGCTACTAGTCTGACTTGCACATAATTTCAGCTTCCTCCCTGAAGAGTAGAGACTGCAATATTTCAGTTTGAACTTAAGTTACAGACAGAACATATATGAAGCCTTAGTATGAAAGAATAATAACAGAGTTACAATGAATCGCTGTCAGAGCATATTCTAAGGATTTGCCAGTAATTTGGAATGATAATGTTATACACTAAGTTGGGAATACTCCCTTCAGTCGGTCATTTGTTGGTACAGTAGGATGCTTACTAGAAGCCAACGACTAGATTCTAGCCAGTCTTTCACTTACCTACTCAGTAGTGAATGTTATACACAGAAAACAGCATTGTCAAAACTTTCTGACAACTTTTGTACTGAAACCTCCAGGAGAAGAAGCAGATATAAGGAGTCCAGAGATTTATTTTGCTCTCCAAAGCTAGCAGCTGAAAAAAGAGGAGCTTCAGGTAGAGAAAAGAAAGTGGCAAGATATGAGGCCTGGTATTCATCTATATTTCAAAGTTTGCTGGAACCCTTTCCTTCCTGAAAGAAACTAAAGCTTGCAGTATAGTCAGTGGCTCTGTAAAACCTGAGTGATGTGTCACGTGAAATTTCCATTCATCTGTTTCCGTAGACACTATCAGTCAGACGTAGTGCCAGAATCTACCAATCTTGCATTTATCCTTTTTTTTATATTCTAGGATCAGATGACTTGTCTGCAAAACTGTGGGATGTAAGCACAGGTCAGTGCATATATGGTATCCAGACACACACTTGTGCTGCAGTGAAGTTTGATGAACAAAAGCTTGTAACAGGATCTTTCGATAACACAGTAGCCTGTTGGGAATGGAGCTCTGGGGCAAAGACACAGCATTTCAGAGGACATACTGGTGCAGGTATGTTGAAATTTTAAAATTGTAATTTCACCAGTGAAGTAATGTACATCATCATCATCAAACAAAATATAATTAAATTTATCTTTTTTCACACTAGCCTTATCGGTTTGTTCAGCCTCTGTTCTCTGTCATCTGAGTCCCCTGAGTTCCCCTCGACAAGTGACTAGAACACATAGTGTGACTAGAACACATATACACTTGTCCTTGAATATGCCAAAGCTTAGCCATGTAGCATTTTGCAATTGCATGGAAGTAACAATAAATGCCACGGTTATTCAGTAGCTTCAAGTCTCAAGGAGGTGCAAATCTTAGGTAGCAGGGCATACATGGCCATGGCCATTTTTTCTATTCCCACATTGGACATGAGCTTAAAGCAAAGAGCAAAATAGGAGCTGGGAATACGTATTTGCATTGCCCTCATAATTCAATTCTTTGTCGTGTACTTAGAAGTACCCTCAGTTCAGCTGTAGTTTTTTTCCCTTGTATTTATAAAATATACTAATCCTGTGGAATTATCTTACTAAAGCTCTGGAAATATGAACTAGCTTAAATTACACTTTGCCACAATCCAGCCATAAAGGAACCACTGATATACATGCTCTTAATTTGGGCAGAAAACCCCAGTAATTTCACAATGTAAACTTAGGCATCCAGAGCAACAATTCATTTAAACAGTTCAAGAACAATTAAGGATGTAGTAGCATATGAATTTAGAAGCTGCTAAATTCATACAGATGCTACTAGTGTCTCACAGAAAAATGCATGCATAGAGACTGGTATTCCTTATTTAGTTCTCTCTTTGCTTGAAGTTTTTAGTGTGGATTACAATGATGAACTTGATATTCTGGTCAGTGGCTCTGCAGACTTCACTGTGAAAGTGTGGGCCTTATCAACAGGAACGTGCCTGAATACCCTTACTGGACACACAGAATGGGTCACTAAGGTGGGAATATTGATTCATAATTAATCTCACACACTTATTTGCACTAAATTTGTAACATGTTCTAAATTTTTATTTCCTAGTCCTAATCCTGCAGGTAGGTTTAGAATCTGAAGAACATCTGGAAATACTACAAAATAACATTTCAACTGAAAAAATATTTAAGCTGTAATTAAACCTTTCAGACCATTGAAGATATTTCAATTCCAAAGTAGCTGGGCTAATACTAGGAAGCAGTGTTTTGATTCAAAGACCGAATAAAAACTGGTTCTGAAAAAAGATGGCTTTAAAAGTTATGTAAAAATCCAATGATCTTGATAACAAAAATCTGATCATGAAACAATATTTTTCCTCTGGTTATTTCAGAACTTGAAAGATGAGGAGTGTGGCTGTACAGATAAAGTATGTATGTTTGCTTATTAGTACAGTAAATTGTCACTAGTAGGAACAAAAGAGTGTAAACTGTAGTTTTCCTTCAGTTGCTAAAAAGTATTTGTACTGCCTTTATTCATGGGTACACTATGCAGGTGGTCAGTGAAATGAAAAATGCAAATGAAAATTTAATTATTTAACAGCATCAACATAAATCATTGCCGTCCTTCAATTACAGGTCGTTTTGCAGAAATGCAAAGTCAAATCTCTTATGCATAGTCCTGGGGATTATATTCTCCTAAGTGCAGATAAGTATGAAATCAAGGTATGTACCATATATCATACATATATTATTTTGGTACATTGGGAAGCAAAAAGCTTGAGTAATTTGCTGAAGTTTACAAACAATAGAAGGATTTAGTTTTTCCCCACATTTCCTGCTTTAGAGGCTGCATGCAGAACATGAAACTCTTTGGAAGCTAATTTTTCAATGCTTGCCTTAGTATTTAGTTTTAAATGATAGCTCTACAACAATCGTAATGCAAAGAATTGGTGCTTCCAGGTCATGACAGTGAGGCAGGTAAATGCAAATACTGTTACTGTTAGGGACTTTGGGGTTGGAGAGTGCTGCAAGTTTGTGGTTATAGAAGTGCTTCATAACTGAAACAGTTACATTTCTGTCCCAATTGGATGGTTGATTTTTTTTTTTTTTCCATTCTTTAAAGTACCTATTTTCACTGGGAATTTCTTAGGCTAGAAACAACATGTGCTGCACTGTAAGACAAGTCACTTGAAGAATTGATGTTTCTACCTGAAAAAGATAAATAGTTCTGGAAAAAACTCATGCACACATTTACCTGATGCTTAAAAAGAGACTGTGGGGCTTGCTCTATTTATGTATCAGTTTATAATGTGAATTTTTTATGGTCTTTAACTGTGTTCTAATTGTAGATTTGGCCTATTGGAAGGGAAATAAACTGCAAATGCTTAAGAACATTGTCTGTTTCTGAAGACCGCAGCATCTCCCTACAGCCTAGGCTGCACTTTGATGGTAAATACATAGTGTGCAGTTCAGCACTAGGATTATACCAGTGGGACTTTGCCAGCTATGATATTCTCAGGTAAACCATTCAGTTTAGGATTCAGTCTTCATTAAATAAATAAGAAGCAGTTTACCAGTTTTAATAACTTACCTTAAATGTGGACCAAAAGAATCTTGAATAAAATCCTGTAAACATCTTGCTTTACACATACCGAGCAGTTTAATTCTAATTTTGTCATCTAATAATATGAATCGTTTCATTGCTCTTCTGGTTTCTGGCCACATGCTCATCTCTTCCATATTTTCATTCCGTAAGCTGAAGTGTTTCAGTATAGACTTAAACCAGACTGCAGTGCTGTAGTTCTGAATGTGGAAGTGTAGTGATGCAGAGCTAATGTTACCATGGAGACTGCTATACAGAGAACCAAGCAGAAATTTCTGGGGGTCCATTGATGGGACAAGAAATTAAAAAGACTCTTTTTGCTTATAGCACCACTGATCTGTCACTCCTTCTAATGTTGTGGAACGACAGTGAAATCTATCAGACTGCAGTGAGGGACTGAACATGATGGCATTCCATTTCCACATAAAGAATCAAGTTGTATGAGTTGGGAATGGTGGCATCAAAGATGCCAACTTACTAAAGAAAAAAATGCATTTTAGAACTGCTAGAAGACTCCTTAATTTAAATACCCTGAATAATTGTGGATATTTGAAAGATCTCCAGAAGTGCTTCTTATGAGTAAGAATAACTGAGTAATTTCACTTCTTAGTTTACTCTCCCATCTTTCAGAACAGAAAGATGGTCTCTTATTGCTGAGAGCAGATTTTCATCCCCACACATTTTTGTGCCTCAGTTCTTTGCTTTATGTAATGCTATGATCAAACATGCAGGCAGTTGTGGAAGACTCAACTCTTCAGTTTCTATTCCAAGTTTTATTTATTAAGGGAAGCCATCATCAAGGTGTTGGGGAACTAAAAACTACTTTTATTTCTCCCCATGGTTAATTTAACATAAAACATCAGTAAAACAGCATTCTAAGGACTAGTCTTGGGTGATTTATCTAACCTGCTTATCACAAGAAGGCATGTCTATCTTTTACTTCTGCCTTTTAGAGGGGTGAATTCAAAATTATTCAAAAGAATAATAACAGCTTTTACCTCTTAGTGTAAAGATATTGAGGCATGAAATCCATATGGAAATTTACTGTAAAACACAAGTACATTTGCTCTTTCATTTGTATGTAGAAATGGCTCTTTTTTTCCTTGTGCTCTGCAGAATAATCCCTTTCAAACCTTAGCCTTCACTTATGCTCAGATGGGTCTGTCCTGAATATATAAAGTCAGAAGTGAAACCACAGGCCTGACTGTAGCTAAAGTGTTCAGTTGCTTAATTTGAAAGATTTGCATCCAGTTCTTTTTAAATTACTTCAGAATGATGAATTTAGACACATTTTCTGTAGACATACAGGATTCGCTTTAGTAATTCAAGCTCATGACAACATCGTAAGGGAGATTCTTACACTGTTTTCTTGTCTTCTAGGGTTATCAAACCTCCAGACTTCTCAAATGTATCCTTGCTGGGCTTTGGAGAGATATTTGCTCTACTGTTTGACAACAGATACCTGTACATAATGGACTTGAGGACAGAAAAACTGATAAGCCGCTGGCCTTTACCAGAATATAGAAAGTCAAAGAGAGGTTCAAGCTTCTTGGCCGGTGAAATGTCTTGGTTAAATGGACTAAATGGCCAAAATGATACAGGCTTGGTTTTTGCCACCAGTATGCCAGACCATAGTATCCATTTGGTCTTATGGAAAGAACATGGCTGAAAAGCTCACACATACAGAATCTTCAGGAATTTATGGCCTGTCAGCAAGTGTGTCCATAAAATGAGACTTTGCATGAACCAAAGTTGCACATCCAATGGTATCATCATGCAATGCACAATCATTTACTTTTATTTGGGCATTTGGGAATGGGTTGTTTTGGAAATAATGCAATGCAGCATGCTAACAGTATTCACCACAAAATTTTGTCTATATTCATGTTTAAATATACCTGTTTGGGCTCTGAAGTATAGCTTGTAATGTTTAAACCATTCAAATCTGCTACCAAGTCTGAAATCAAGTTGTGCTTGACCTGACTTCCGACCTTTTTTTTTTTTTTAATTGAAACAGAAGGTGAAGCTACTGTCTTAGAACCATAGGCTTTTGTACATCTAATAGCAAATACTGGTTGCAGTGCATGGCTGCTTAACAAAAATGAGAAAACAGCAAACCCTCTCTCTCTCCAGAATCTTTCTCTTCAAAATGTTTTTCCATATGATAGCTTTAAATACTTAGCCTTTGAAACAGAAGAATCAAACGAGTCCTTTAACAAATATTTGTCCACATATTTTTGTGCTATTTGACATGTACTTTAAAGCTGCATCTACATCCCATGCTTTAGAAATGCTTTAGGTTGATCTACCTCCCTCCCTCCCTCCTGCCTTAATGTCATTTTTTTTACACAACTTGAAAACATGGGTTTTCATGAACCTCATGCTCATGCCCTTCAGAGGACAAAACTGTCTAGCATTACTAGTGTGATTTTTTTCTTCCCACTATACAAGGAGACCTGACTTCGTACTTAATACTGAATGAAGGCCACGACTTCCAAATGTATGTGATATGAGTTACACCAATGAAGGGGAGTTTTCATATGCAAGAATCAGTATTTGAGGATGCGGTAGGAGTAGCTTCAAGTCACAGTGGAGCAGTCTCTTAAATACAAGGCCAGACTCTTAAGCACTCAGTTTTTCCACCTTCAGTCACATCAATTTACTTTGAGAAATGTTGTCTGTACTCAAGGATTTTATCAACTGGAAGCCAAATTCACAACTCTCAATTCAAACTGCACTGTGTGGGGCATAAATGATGAGCTCACAAAAGTGAGCTTTTGTTGTCTCACTCCTAAGTGAAGAAAACTGTGAAAAAGAATGTTTTGAATAACTTAAATTCAGTAACTTGTCTTGAAACCCAGTTCTCCTCATTCCTAATGTGGGAGTAACATAACAGTATCATTATGATGTGTGCTTCTAAAGGAACCACCTATACAGCACTGCATTAAGTTTGAAAGATTAAATAGAGGTGTGCCAGAAATGTCCTTGTTTCCAAATCAGCAAATCAGGAAATCTTGGTTAATTACTTCTTTTAGTGACCTTGATTATATAGAGTCCACAGAGAGGTGGAGCACAAGATGGCTGAGAAACAGACCCAAGCTGAGCCCTCCAGATGGGAAGGTGTGGTGGGCACGGGATGCAGAGGCACTGCTACTGTCTCCAGCTAACTAGTAATCTATAAAGAAAACAGTGTCAGACTCCTTTTGGCATCTTGCAGCAAGACAATGGTCAATGGTTCTTCTGACGAGAGGAATTCTCCACAGTGAGTTTAGTTTAAGACTGAAACAGGTTGCCCAGCCTTCCCAAACAAAGCCCTGAGCACACCATGCTGTAAGCAGGGAGTTGGACTTTCAGATGCCCCTTCCAAATGACGAGTCTGAAATTCTTAATGGACCTGTTGCCATACAGGTTGTGTGACTGACAGAAGCAGACATCTCAGATCCCAATACAGCTGCAAGTTTGTTGATACAGACTGTGAGATGCTGCAGTCACTGTGAATAGAAGTAAGTTCCCTTTGGACATTGCTAATGATACTATTCCCCTAATGACAGAGCTCTTTAAGGGCACAGGTATGTGCCGCTACCAAGTAGATAAAGGAATGAAAGCATGACACTAATGTAAAAATTTTAAGAAGCATACTTGCTCTCACACACACTTCTGTCTGTCAGACACCAGTGTCAGGCTACCGCTGCCTTCAGATGTGCCTTCAGTAGGAAGGTTCTAGTATATTGAGACAACATATGCAATGCATGTAGTTCTGGGGTCTTATCAAACAGAAACTGAAACTGTGAAACTGTGAAACAAAAATGAGCAAATGGTTTTTCTGTTTGTTTTGGTTTCCATCTGGCCCTTCAGCAAGTCAGCACTATTTCCAGATAGAGTTAAGAAAAAATGCCACTTCTGTACCCTTACACCTACCAAGGAAGCAATGTAATTCAACTTACCCATCACATAAAGGACTAAAATCCAGCTTGTGTTTAATTTCACAAAATCTTTTCCTACGAGGCTTCAAGGTGCCAGAAAAAAACCCCAACAAAATATGACATTTCAAAAAAGTTGTTTGGCCATCGATTTTTTTCCTCCTTGAAATAGGTTCTTTTTGGTTCGCAAAAGTATCTTTTTCATTAAGATGAATCTCTCTCCCTTGCCTCTATCAAAGCTTTCCGACACAACTCAGCATTTACCACTTTAGTAATTCAGGAACAGGTGCAATGACTCTTCTCCAACTTACATGTCTCCAAAGCCCAGTTGAACAAGACATTTTTTATCAGCAAAACTCCAATGGCTGTGTTTAGTGTTACAATCCATCACGTCTTTAACATACACTATTTCCAGGAATATAAGGGGTAATTTTTTTACAACTGAAAGGAAGATGGTACTCAATTACTTGTCTACCTTTTATTCAAACTGATGCATACAAATTTAGTACCCAGTGACATACAAACTGCAAGAATTAAGCGATGCTACCTTTAATACTAATGATTGTATTTGTACTTTTTGTACATAGGTTGAAAACTATTTGCATTATTTGAATCAGTTGACAAATACTGATTTTTATTATTAACTGAAAACAAATTGTACATTTCCCAGAGGAGATGCTGCAATCTGCATTGACCCTTGTTATCATTAAGTGATTCATGGCTTTGCTATATATTCCCTAAATAATTGCAGAAAAATGTTGACTCCATGTGAAAATCAATGTAATGTGATTTTTAAATTATATCCTCTGTCTTCCCACAGTACAGGTAGCCCTCCACTTTCACTCCTTATAACTGAGATCTCAATTTTGAGTTTGCAGCATGGTTTGAGATAGAACCTTGTTAACATTCATGATTAATGATGAGTTATATCTCCACAGTGTTGTATCCCTGATGAGAGATTCTCTGGGAAGGTTTCCTTGAAGGCCCTTCCGACAGTGATAAATGAGGGCAACATCCACAGGAACATACACACTCTTCCCAAAAGCACGTAGGACAGAATGGACTGAAGTCTGAATCACCTTTCGTGGATCAACTATCATTTTCCTGGGATTCTCTACCTTAGTCCTGACAGGTTCTTTGTATACATGCTGTAATATGTTAACACCTGGCACAGTATTCCAAGATGAAATGTTGAATGTGTGAGAAGATACGGTTTCTGGGAAGATATGGTTCTCAAAGAGGAAAACACTAGCCCCTGGGTTTTGCTTCTGAAGACTGTTCATCATTGTTTTCCAGTCTGGGTGTTTAAGGGGAAGAATTATTTCATCAGCATCATTAAGGACCACAAACTTGCTCCTTTCCATGTTACGGTATATACAGTCATTTAGAGCTGTGATTTGTCCGTAGTAGCCAATGTGTGTCCCATCTTGCAAGAAGCGCCATGAATAAGAAACCCTGAGGTGTGAGTTTATTGGCCAGGGAATTACCTCAACAGTTCCTTCTTCTATATAAAACTTCAAGACTTTCTCCATCAGATGGCTGCAGTTGTTCTTATAGATCACCACTTTCTGTACTCCAAGAATCTTATACATTTCCATACTCTGTATAAACTGCAAGACATTGTTGTAGTTTCCAAACATGGCAGAAATGCACACAGTGAAGTCAACAGAAAAGGTCTCAGGCTTGCGATTTTTAATTTCAAAGCTTGGCAGCTGGTCAATATTTCCATATGGAGACTGATGAATTGATACATGTGTTGGATCACAATTTTTAGGTTCCGAACAAACTATATCTGTAGCACCATAAGGGAATCCAAATCTATCTGAGTGAACATCAATTTTTGCTTTTGATACATATATTTTTCCATTGACCTGACAGCAGAACCAGCAGTACAGTTGTTTTACATCTTCATGGTGAACAATCCCAATCACACGAGTGACTTTGCTTTCTCTGTCATCAAAGTATGGGGATATAATAAAAGTTTTGTTACCTTCTAATGGTGTTATTGTGCTAATGGCAATCTTCCCTCTACATCTTCTACCTTCTTGAATTACTTTTGGCTGATGAGAAAGTCTCTGTAACTTCAGATAAGAAACTGCAAGCATTGAAGTTACAGTCATAATGCACACAGCAGCAGCAAAGTAAGATTTTTTCCCAGCACACAACATTTTGAATGGATCTAAATGTCCATGCAAATTTCTTTGTCCTTGTAATTTATGCTGCCTTATCTGCAGAAAAGAAAAGGCAGTATGAGATAATACTGACTCACAATCATTGCTCAAGAATTTCACAAACAAGATGAGGGTAAGTCTCTATTATGGTGCACTGACTTACTCAGAGACCCAGCTACTGTGCTTTTATGTAAATCTAGTCACAGAACATGCATTTAATGATATGTATGATATGTGACACTCTGAATGCCTCTATTTGTCAGATGTGTGGAGCAGTTTCTCTACATGGAGGGTTCTGTAGAAGAATATAACAGAGGTCTACATACAGCAATACAAGGGGTATTTTTTTTTCAAGAATCCAAATTTTAGAATATCCAATTTAATAACTAGGCAGTAATTCTTAAAGCAAAGCAAAACTTTTTTTTCCACTGATGCAGTGTGTATGTAAATTATGTTTTAAAAAACCAAACTCAACCAGACTTCTCACAGACAAGCTAGAGGCAGATAAATTAAATGTATATAGAATTAATCAAGTTCATAATAAATATGCTAATTGGGGATTACACAGGATGGTCCAGATTTATTTAATCACTAATTTATGAATTCCCTAACTTGCCGATCACCACAGAGGAAATCATACACACAGAGGAAAGTCAGTTCATACAATCCAGCAAAGGCAGGTGAAATCAATGCAGGTATAAAACTCAGTTTGCCACTACCCTACGTAACCCTGTAAGAGGCAGGAGTTGCAGGAAAGGTCATCTCATATAAATGCTTACTAGACATCTGGGCCTCTTCACAATGGATCAATGCTGTCTTAGCTCCTGGCATGATTTGGGGGTTAGGGCTTAAAACTCTTGCTGTTGCAGGTACAAGTAGGCAGTCCTGAGTGACTGGATAACCAAAGTCTTTAGCAGCATTTGTGCTAGCAAGTGTTAATGACTGAATGGGAGTTTATGGCACTCTCAAGCACTAATTTCTGCAAGTGGAGCCTAGATGAAAGTGTTCTCTGCAAATTCACCTTTAGATATTCAGATATGATGCATAAATAGAAAAGTGACAGCAAGTCTCCTCAAAGGCCTGCTTGTACCACAGAGATTCTTGGGAAAAAAAGTGTCCCAGATTAATAAAATTCATGTCAGATCAGAAAACTGCATTGGTAGAAGAGAGTTTCACCAACTGCCAGCAGGAAGTGTGGAGTAAAATGCCGTGATGGAATGAACCGATGCTATTGCAGAAGACGACGAAAATGTTTCTAGCAGGCGAAAAAGTAATTGCCTGTGCCCTCAAAATAATGTACCTGTATTTTCACAATTGCTATTTCATGAAAAAGTGAACTAGGGAGTACCACAGTCACAACACACCCCTGAAAATGTCCCATATGCGAAGGCTGATGTGATTTACAGCAGACTTTGCTAGCTACCAAGAAATTGCTTTTCAGAAGAGAATAGTCATAGGGGCACCAAAAATTTCACTATGCATCACTAGGCACAAAGCAGAAAAGAAGCAGCAGAAAGCACTGACTCATCTATCTCTGAAATGGAGATAGTATCCCCATAAGTTCCTAAAATGAGAGCAGAACAGCAAATACATAGTAAGAATCTGCTATTGCCATACGACTTCCAGCTGGAGATTTGTGACTGAAAATAACTCAAGCTTTTTAAGTCTTTTTATGATATGTTCTAAAGTACAGGTTTCCCCCAAGTATTCTTATTCCAAGAATGTTATATTTAGCATTCTTACAAAGAGAAGGTCACATTTAACATTCTTCCCCTTGGTTTTATCTATTTATGACTTAAAATATTGATCTATCTTACAGAATAAATCTTTTTTAATTAAAGAAATAAATTTTTTAATTAAAGAAATATCAAAACATGTCAACAGCAAATAACAAAATAAATTTATTACCTGTTCTTTCTTCTACTTTTTCTAGCAATAAATAACTAACAAGAAAAAAAATATATTTTCAATTGCATTTTGAACAGCAAACACAGGAAAGGAAAAAGTACCTTTTAAAGTACATAGCAGAGTGAGGCTCTGTTCAGTCCTCCATTCATTTTTTGCTAAAATAATTGTTTATTTTGAACAGATAAATACTTTTAAGGTAAATTGCAATAATTGTTCAATACAGAACAATACTGTGAGGAGAAAAACTGGTACAATACCTAAGATACTTCCTGGCACATTTTATTTCACATAGCTGTTGCTCTTTTAATGTCACTAACAGCAGCCACACCTACCAGAAAAACAAGTTTTCCTTCTCTTGAGCAAAGTACACAGTTGTGTTGCAAGAACTTAATTTAAATTACAAGTGAGTATGGAGTTGCTGAAGAAAATCAAACATTTTTCATGGATTTTTTAAGGCTACTTAAATTTTCTTCTGAAAATTAATCTTGCATGTTGATATAAACCCAGTTCACACACATACTTAAAAAGAACTAGAAAAATACACTATATATATATATCTGCATTTCTTGAACAAACATTTTTTTCATGACATGCTATAAGGCCTAGTTAGAACATGTGGATACAAATTCTGGTTAGGAACTGTGAGAGAGTGCTAAAACAACAGTGAGTTCTAGAAGCTAAGAAAAAGAGCAAAATCAAGAGGTCAAAGACACATCAGAACACGGAATCTTAAAGAAAAGAAATATGTACAATTTGATGAGTGAAATTTATGGTTTCCACAACACAACTCATTAATTTTGCTCTCCTGAAATAAACAGCACAAATATGTAGTCATAAAATACATTGTCAGTATAATTAAGAACACTACATTTATAGTTCCTCACTATAAAAAGCGTAAAATGGCAAATTTTAAAGGTATGCTTTCAGCATATTTAAATGCTCTTCTTATATAGTAACCATTCATTTCGATTTTGTATTTTTTAATTCCAATTAATATGCAAGTAAGCATGCCACAAATGATGCAGATTTGCTTTAATACTAAATTTAGCTAATGGTATCAATGGCTACTTTGCAGTATTCCACTTAACTGTAAACAGACTTTCTTCCTCCCCACCACCCTGACAGACTTCAGTAATATCACTTTCTCATCTTCATGTTCATTACCTTTTCATTCAACAAAAGAGTTGAATGAAAGGTAAAACCGTGTCATAAGAAACAGAGCTCCTTCACCAAGTGTTTCTCTGCAGCTGGCCCAGTTTCCATTACTCTCTAGTACAAGAGACCAGAAATGTCTGTACCTTATCCATTTGTATGTGGCAAGTTAACAAGCCCTCATCGTTGTTGGAAATTTTCTTTCTTAATGTGTGCTAGGATTTCAGTTTTTGGAGATGCAACATATTGCACTGATACATCTGAGCTTGTCATCAGCCTACAATTGACATATCTGCCCAGTCAGTCAGGCAAGTGCAGTTACACAATGTTTTCTTCTGCAGCAAGGTCATAATAAAGAGCTCTTGTCACGGTTAGAATCATGGAATGGCTTGGGTTGGACAAGACTTTAAAATATCTAGTCCCAATCCCCTTGCTGTAGGTGAGACAACTTTCACTAGATTGAGCTGGTCAAATTAATCATGTTTCTCCTTATTTCATTGGTCACAGTCCTGCTAAAATTTACTCTAAAACCTTGTACGGGATCAAGAGTACACTTACAAACTTTCATATACTTAAATAATCTTTTTTTCCCTGTCCTAGACCAAGGAATCAATCATGCTTTAGCCACACTGTACCACTATGCTCACAAACACATTTATTAATCTCCCATTACAGGTTCTTCCAATAGCTTATCTTTTTACAATTTTGAAATTACATTTTTTTGTATTGCCTTCAAATTGGATGTTGCTTTTACCTTTTCTGTCCAACTTCTATTTTCAGACTTTCTTTTCCAACATCTTTCTAAAACCCTCCACAACTAGCACTGTCCTTACTAAAAGCTGGTACCAATTGCTAATTTAGTCCAAGAGTCATTCCTGAGTAATAATTAATCTCCCTCACATCCTCTATGCATTGTGGCCTTCCTTTGTAATTTGTTTTGTTCACATGCGGGCAGCTGACAACTATTTATGCTGCTCATTTCAGTATCTTGACAATGAATACATTGTATTAAGTTTTTCATAACTCTCATTTTATTACTTTATCTCCCAATCTAGGGTAAGGATAGAGGGCGAGTAACAAGAGGTGACTGCAGAGTTTGAGTTGCTAATATGAAGTATTAGCTTCAGCAATGTAAGAACAATAAACAACCTAATCCTTGTTTATCCAGGGTCTAACTAAAACCCCTCACTAGAAAAACAGCCTTACAAAACTTACCATTTTTGAAAAATATTATTCTCTATCCTTTAGTTTATGATTTTTGTCAAAGGCAAAACCTCAGATCACTATGTTATTAACACAGTGTTAATATTAACCCATATGAACAATAACTTACCATCTTTATCTCAATTGCCTGTTGTTACTCTTTTGAGAGCTTACTTTTTTCAGGAAGGTTCTTTGACACACCAGGTGTCCTTCCTCTTTTATAAGATCCAAAGTCCAAAGCATATTGTTTGAAGGATTAAACTGAAGGCAGTATTTTTCCACTAATACAATACTACTCTAACAAAATTAAAAGTGTCTATTTCTATTCTAAATACAAAGACAGTAAGCCTTTGTATTTAGTCATACAGTTGTTGTACAACAATATACAGTTGTTGTACTTATTTTGTGCCATTAGAACTGACAAACCCCACCCTTCCCTGTATACACTCAGAAACTTCTCCATCGTAATCTGCTGTACATCCCTAAGCCAAACTCCTCCTATTGTAAATATTTAAACTTTGTGTCCTTTGAAGATCAAACAAATTGGGCAAAACAAAAACTGCATGACATTTAAAAGACTGTTATTTCATATTTTTTCTTTCACACTGTACTTTTTTAGCTGGGACTGAGTTAATTTTCTTCCTAGGAGCTAGCAGGGTGCTGTGTTTTGTGACCAAAGAAAGTGCTTCAAACACACTGATGTTTAGCTATCACTGAACGGTACTCACGCAGAGTCAAGACAATCTCTGTTTCTCCTGTGGCTTCTGTGCCAGGAGGTGGATGGCACAAAAAGTTTGCTTGGAACACAGCTGGGACTTCTGAACCAAACCAATCAAAGTCCTATTCCACACCATATGATGCTATGCTCAACCATCTAAGCTGGGGGAAGAAAGAAAAAGGGGGAAATGCGCAACATGACAGCATATGGCCTCCCAAGTCACTGCTAAACCTGACGAAGTCCTGTTTCCTTGGAAATGGCTAGAAACATGCCTGCTAAGGGGACATAATGGATAGACTACACATTCTGTTTTTCAAGTTGCTTTGCTTTACCTTTTAAACTGTCTTTATCTCAGGGAAAACCCATAGGATTTGCCACGTTTGCCCTTCTGATTCTATCCCCATCCCAGTGCAAGAGGAAGGGTGAGGCTTGAGCTGCCTGCCCGGATTAACTCACAACACACTGGAACTATGCTTTGGAGGAGTTTTGCGTTCTTCAAATCTAAAGTTAACCTCCACCCTTACTAGGAATTTAGACAGAGACTCAGAAAACCTGGTTTGGACAATTAATAGGTACCTTTAACTTACCCTTAAGCGGTTAACCCCACAACTGAAAAATAATGCTACAGCTGATCACCATCCTCCTATTTCTTGAGTGGAAATAAAATCCCGAATCTGTCGCGCCTCTCCCGCGAGCGCTGCCAGTCACAGGACCCCGAGTAGGTGCCGCTGCCTGACCTCCACTTCGGTGCCGGCGGGTTTACCACAGCCGCGCACAGCCGGCGGCGCGCCCGGCTTCCCGTTCCGCAGGAGCCGCCCTTTCCCGCGCGGGGGTGCGCAGAGCCCCGCCGCCGCCGCTGGAGTCCCGCGCGAGCACCGCCGCGAAAGCCGTGCGGAGCCGGGTCGGCGCTACTGGAACCCTCGCGTCTCATACCTGGCTCCCTCTGCGGTACCGGCAGCAGCAACCGCAACACGCCTCTATGGCCCGGGGCTGGCGGGAGCGCTCCGTCCCCTCACCTCCCTCCCGGGAAGGCGGCGGCGGCGGCGGCTATGGCCGTGGAGACCCCGCGACCCCCCGCCCTGGCCGTACTTTAGGTAGAGCCCCCGCCCGGCGTGGTCCAGGTGGGGCCGTTCGCGCTTGGGGCGGCTGCTCGTCGCTTCGAACCGTGGTGGTGCCTCTGCGCGGCTTGCTGTGCACGGCCCCGGCACCGACGGTCGGCGAGCGGCCCCACCGGAGCGCGGCTCCAGAGGTCTCGTTCGGCGAGCGACGGGGAATTGGCCTCGGACGGAGGGACCCCCGGGGCGGGCCGCGGCCTTGCCCGCCACGCCTCTGGCCTCTCCCGCCACTTTCCCAGGTTCCCCGAGGCATCGGTGACGGAGGTCCCATGTGAGACCGCGAATGGGGCAGCCCGGCGGTCCCGGGACGCTAATGCGCGTCAGCTGCGGCGCATTTTGGGAAGCAGAACCCGCCCATCCCGCCGCAGATCCGGACGCCAGCGGCTCCGGAGCGCTGGTTACCCAGGTCCACATGCTGTGCGCCGGGGGCAGCGCTCCCACACACCACGTCCTGGAAATGAACGGCATAGACGGCACAAGTGCAAAAGAAGGACATCAGCAGTGGTGCACTGTTCTCGAGGAGGTCTCCGGATTCGACCCCGATGCCTAACTGTCAAATTAACTTGTGTAAAATGGAGAAACACAAACTAGCCATTATATTTTCAAAATGCAAGTCAATTTCAAAAAAGTACAGGGAAATTGATAATTACACAATGATAAAAATCCAGTAGTCCTGGAGTCCTGTCTACTTTTAGAGACAGACACGATAGCTGAATCATTTCTACAATAAAATACAAGGTTGGCATTCATAGGAATTCTGTGGTGGGATTTTCTTTTCTAGTGCCAAAGGCCATAAGTTATGGACCTTTGTTCCAGTCATAGAGATGTCCCACATAGAGTGTCTTTATTTCTGGGGAGAACACAGAGAAAAATGCTTATTACAATGAAATGCTTTAAATGTAATTATTACATTTAAAATTGTAGCATACCCAATACAGTTCTCTTTCAGATCCAAAGCTGTCTATCTCCAAAGGGATGTATCCTTGGTAAGAGGTATGTCACACCAGTTTCCTGCAAAGACATGTAAACAGTGCTATTAGGCGTTTCCCAACCGTGTGCAAATAGCTGTAGAAAATAGTAGACTGAGGCCTCAACCTCCCTGTGTGGACCAAATATTTTTTTCCAATTTGAAAGTGTCTTTCCTAGATACATTGATCCAGTTCACAAATCAAATGCATTACCCTCATTGCAAAAAATTTCTTCCCTATATCTAGTCTGAATCAACCTTCTTTTAAACTATAATCTGTTCTCCTATCACTATAGGCCTCACTTAAAAAATCTGTCCCCATCTTTCCTGTAAGTCCCCTTCAAGTACTGAGGGGTGGCAATAACATCTCCTTGGCGCATCTTCTTCTCTGGGCTAAACAATTCCATCTGTCTCAGCCTTTCCTCATAGCTGAGGTGCTCCAGCTCTCTGATTGTTCTTGTAGCTCTTCTCTGGACCCACT
Source organism: Agelaius phoeniceus (assembly GCF_051311805.1). Lineage (NCBI taxonomy): Eukaryota > Metazoa > Chordata > Aves > Passeriformes > Icteridae > Agelaius > Agelaius phoeniceus. The sequence goes on along the minus strand of NC_135285.1, from coordinate 11,670,176 downwards.
GCAACAGGTTCACATCTTTCCTATACCACGAACTTGAGAGCTGGATGAATCACTCCACGTGGGGTCTCACAAGAGCTGAGTGGAGGGGCAGAATCACCTCTGTCCCCTGCTGCCCACACTGCTTTTGATGCAGCCCAGGACATGGCTGGCTTCTGAGCCGCCAGCACACATGGCCAGGACATGTCCAGCCTCTCATACACCAGCACCCCCGAGTCCTTCTCAGCAAAGTTTCTCTTGATCTTTTCGTTAGAATTATGTCAGCCCGAGCCTCTCATCAAGCTTGTCCAGGCCCCAGTCATCAGGTGTGGCCACTGCATCACTCTGGTGTCATCTGCAAACCTGCTGAGTTAAATGTGAAGTGCAAAGAAATTTAAATTTGTCTCTACTTCTTTGGACTTTCAAAATCTCACTTGAAAAAGCTGCAAATTTGGAGGCTTTTTCAATTTTATCCTAGAAATGTTGATTCTGTTGTATTTATACTACTAAATGGCTGGACTCTGTGCTCCATAAAGTCTGTTCAATTATATTACCATTCATTCACAAATAAAACATGCATGCTGCCTTTGAGCTAAAACATTCCTTCTGTACCTCTCCTATTCTTTTTCAGAATATTTTATTGTCAACAGCATACATACCCTGCACATTTTTAAACTTACAACCAAATGCTATTACTGTTGTAGTAAACAAACTTTTTTTACATTAAAGTATTTAATTAGCAAAACAATCATTATTATCAATGTAACAAACTGAAAAATGCAGCAACTCGATACAAGACTGAGGTAACAAAATACTTTGCCAAAAACCTAGATTCCAACACCAGAGTTCTTACAGGTGAGACAGTTCACAAGAATTTTAGAAAGAATCCTTTACACAAATGGCATGCAGTGGACTGCTGGAAAATACAGCCAAAAATAGTGCAACAGCTTCCACACAAAACAAACCAAAATGTTGAAATTGATTCACATTATAGTGTGACAAGTCAGTCTCACTTTGAAAACTAGTTTCTTTGCCTCATTTTAGTGCTATTTGGAAAAACATGCATTTTGGTACTGAATTACATTAAAATTAATTAAATAAATAAATAATGAATAATTAAATAATAAAAAAGAAAAATCAATTAAATAAATTAATACATTAAAGAAACTAATAATATTACCTATAGTTATTATATCTTCACAATTCTGAAAATGGCAATTATGTTATAATGTTTACTTTTACATAACTATTGTAGTTGTTGTTCTTTTTGATGGAGGAGAACTTGTATGGTTTGTGATCTTTTTTGTGGAAATGCTGTAACAATCAGTGGTGATAGGCAACCTATTGTATTTCAATAGCAGCTTTCAATTATCCATAGCAGTACCTGGCTATAGCAAATGGTACCAAATGGCATCATAACACCTCTTATCAGCAGCTAGGAACTGTTTAATACTTAAAGACTAATTCAAAATTGGTTTAAGATGTTTTACTAGTATTCTTTCACTGCCGTCATTATTCTTTCACTGAATTTCTCAATACTCTGCAGCAATTTCACAATTGTGCTATGCGGAAAAGATGGTAAATCTCACTGATGACTAATCACAAAAATCCGCAGGTGTAGAATAATTCAGACTATATCATAGCCTAACAGTCTGAAGTAATTTACTGCTGACAGGATGTTACCACATTCAAAAGCTTCTATACCATCTGTAATGGCGTTCGATGCTCTGCCCTTGCAGATAACCATGTATTTCCTAGTTCAAAGTTGTCTTAAGTTAGCAAAGAAAGAGAAAAACAATACAAATATATTTTTAATTACCACTCTTTTCATAGAGTTCCTCAGTTATCAAATAAATTTTGTCAACTTTACATACACTTTCCCATGTCCCAGGATCTAAATGCAATTGTTATCAGGAACTGTTTTTCTTGAAAACCTGGTATGTATTAGGCTTTCGGGATTGTAACACCAACTCTTAAAAGAACAATAAATTTACTTTTGACCTTCATTTAAAAAACAGTTGGCTTTTTCTCCTTGTTGTTAGAGAAGTTTCAAAATTAAAATGTAGAAGATCACGGAAGTCCACAGAATACATACTGCTAATGCCAGGGAGCTTGTTCTAGTAGAGGTTCTGTTCACTTAAACTGACTTTCATGGTGTTCCTGGTTTGTAAGTTAGAGGCTGACTTGCCAATTTCTCCTCTACGCAATCTTAGGAAAGTCAGAAGAGGTTTTCTGGTGATTGATGAAGTCGGAATAATGATGCTATATGGCAAAAGAGTTTCAAAAAGAAAAAATGATGAATTTAACATATGAACAGAAACTGATTCTGACTGCAGGAGTGCCAGGGTACAGCAGGAATACAGCACAGAGAGCGTTCCTTCGGAGGAAAAGGTCCAGTTACACTTCTTTTGTTGCTCATTTATTCTCTGGATATTCATGTGGAGACTTCTTTGTACTTGCTCCACTGTTGGACAGTCTTTCACTGCCACCACGATTTTATAATAGCAGTACTATCTACCAGTACTAATGTCCTGAAGTCACAACACATACTGGAATTGAATGGAGCCAAGTTGTCCACAGAAGGACAGAACAGAAACAATGGTATGGAGTCATTCTGAGGAGCCAGGACCATGTGATATAAAACACCTGATTACCTGCTTCCCTATGCTAAGGGATTTGAAATGAACAATGTTCATACTGAACCAAAACACCAAATTTATGAGCAACTATGCCATTGGTAAAAGAATGAAAGACAAACTTCAGCACAACATAAATTTAAACAGCCTTAACTCTATTACCAGTGTATTCCTGAGCAAAGTAACTGAATGAAAAAGAAGTGCAACTGTCCTATGCCAAAATACATTTTTCCCAAATAGCTCAAATATGAACAGCATATTGTCCAGAGATTTGATAGAAAATTTGAGGCAGCCACATTGCCAAGCAACTCAGTGCACTTAGGTTATAAAAATGTTGTTCCACAATTTTCTATTCTAATTGACACTTTGGAGCAAGTTAACACTGTCAATCATTCTGTGCATTAGAAAGAACTGAAACCCAACATGGGCCAAATATTCTTCAGTCACACAAAGCAGCTTAACAATAAAAAGAACCATTTGAAAAAGAACAGGCAGAAGATATAATGCTCAGTTTGCGGCCAAATATCAGTTCATGCAGTCTCTGACCACAAATAGTTGAGGGCTCTAGAATCCTGCAGGAGTGAGGATTAATCTTCTGTCCGTCTAACTTGTCTGCTTTCACTCAGTGCATGAGACTTTATCTGGTCCTAGGGATAACATTCACTTCCTGCTTTTAAAAGCTGTGTCAGAATCACTTTCAAGTTACATAGGAAAGTGCTGAAATATCTGTGGCTGGCTCATGTCAGGAAAACCATTCTCTTCTTCCTCCTTAGAGAACAATAACCTGTTTCTTCAGTTTGGCACTTGAAGTCGCACCAGGTAGGAGAGGAAATTATTCGAATGACATTAGATTAGCAGGTACCTAGAAGAGATTGTAAATTACTCATAGAATCATTACATTTGGGAAAGATCTCTAAGATCATTGAGTCCATCCTAGTATGGTTGCTTTCATTTTCCATGAGACAGTCCCTTCTAAAGAAGAGATGAGGTTATCTTGCTTGAAGCAACTGAGAGTAGAGGTTATATGCTCCTAGGGTAACCAAACCAATAGCTAGACCTGCACAAAACCTGATTTGATGGGAATTCTCTAATTTTAAATAATCTTTCTTTCTACCGCTGGAAAAAATGGATCAGCGTACAGAATGAGGAATTATGTCTGTCCCCACAGGAATGCGTGTGCACACAGATTGAAAGAGCTTTTCTAGTAAGCATTTTCTGGAAAATAGGAAAAAGTGGGTAGAAATACCTTACCTGAGGCTTGTTGCTTTTGCACGCGTCATCCAGATGTTTATGCCATAATATTGCATGAAACCTTGAACCAGTCTGAAACTTGTAAACATTGCCTACAAAAATAAGAAAATTAAAGACTCAGAATTTACAGACAGACATATAGTTTCAAAGGACTCTGATTTCTGTGCAGAAGCCAAAGTCCAGAATTAAACTCTTAAATTAATTGGCACCTCAAATGCTCAAACATGATGCTGCTAATGTAACAGAACCCATGTGACCCAGCAATTCTTGGGTGAAGCAAGTATGAGAACATATGTGGCCTCACAGGCAGAAAGGCTGAATTACAGCCACAGAAAAGACCATGTAGGTCGGTGTGCGGCAAGAAAACAAAGAACGCTTAGTAATAAGAGAACAAAGCCCACTTGGTTAAGAAGAACAAGAACTATTCGGTCAAGGCAGGAGAGATGTAACAAAGTTTCTAAAATGTAACAGTAGTTGTCAGAAAAAATTGTTATACAAGCACTTGATTTAAAGGAAAAAGGCTGACGTGAATACTAGGAATGCAATCCCTTATATTATTGGTTAACAGACGCGTGAACAGTTACCGTATTGGCTATCCAGGCACGTGATATTCTAATCTGATACTGAAAATATTATAAAGCTATATACACTTTTAATAAATGTTTCTGGTTATACCACAACTGGGGACTGTGCATCATCCTGGCTTTCTTCTCAAGGCTTCTGTAAACTTAGTTTTCTTCAATGTCCTACTGCAAATTGTTTCCTGCAATCAAATATTTTGTGCATTTTAGTTAACTCCCAGATGACGCACTTCATAGAGTAGATGGGACTCCATATCCAGCACCAAAGCTGAAAACATGGAAACTGAAGAAAGCCTCAAGAACCTGTAAGCAGCCACTCAAAGTGCAAAATAACTCCAGGAGTTTTCTTATCTTTTGAAGTTTAATCAAGGGAAATGAGTTATGGCACTGCAAAATAAATTATTAAAAAGTAATAATTACTTAGCAGACTTATTTTGGTAAATGGTTTGATATTTTAATTGGCCTCAGTGTAAGTCAAGATTTGATATCGACTGATTTTAAGGAAGCTATTCAGAGACTTGTAGATCAATGTATGGAGATACACGGACGGGCTGCAATCTCACATTAGCTGAGGAATTTCTGTGAAATTTACAGTAACTGTCAAAAGAAATGAATCTCTGCAGGCAGCACAGGAGCACCACAGCATATTGTAGAAATACGTTCCATTTAATTTGTACCTTCCCTGGAAAATTCTGTATTGAAGATCTCCCTCTTCAGTCTTTTATGAGTGCCACTGCAAGTTCTGTAATCTACAAGCTCATTAATAGATATTAATCTACTTCCTGTCACAGAAATGTAATGCAGACATTGTCCATCTTGCAATATCTACCTTTGTCAGGGTTATTTAGCTGGAAAATATCAGGATGCTCTGGGTCATCAGGCAGTGCCACCATCCAGCCTGCAATGGAGACTTTTTTCCCAGGTGTAGATTTATACTGGAAAAGACAGACAAATCGGTCATAGCTGAGACTGTAGCAGAGATTAACTTTTGACTGTAGAAGTTGTGCAGAAATATGACTTAGCCTGGAACAGAAAGTACACTTTGGATGCCCTTCCAGATCTACTTACGAGTATTCAATTTTTGGTTTTAGAATAAATGTAAAGCTTACATGTTTCCTTTCAGTGCCTCTTAAAGCTTTTGCTCCGAAGTACAGAAGAGTTGATCCTGAAAGCATGACCCAGTATCTAGTCCATGAGGAGAGCTGAATGAAAAAGGAAAAAAAATAGGAAAAACTCTGCATATCTCTGACATTTCAAAAATTTATTCACATGCAAGTCCAAGTGCTACCAAAGTTAATTTTAGAAGCAAGGAATGGAGATAAAGAGTGTCTCCTGGTGTAAATCAGCTCAGCTACCTAAAGCTTGATGGCTGGCTGTGAATACAAGCCTTCTTTGCTGGGTATCTCATGAAAATATCAGTAATGATTATTTAGAGAAGAATAGTGTGCAGTCTTCTACTGTACAGATCTTAGACTATTGATTAAAAAAAATTACTGAGTTGACTCTGCAATTCAATTCTTCAAATCTTTTCGCTCTGAACTGAACTGGGTTGCATGTGAAATACATCAATCAACCCTTCAGAAAGCAAATAAGTTATCAGATACATAGGACTAGAACCATGTGAAACCCTTGAATTCAGGTTAACTATGAATTGCCATGACTTTGGTGCTATGGGGGCTGCCCTGCAGCCTTTCCATTTTAATGCAATATCTCAAAAGCACCAAAATATATTGTAGAAATATATTCAATTGAATTTTTACCCTCCCTTGAAAATTCCGTACTGAAGAGCTCCCTCTTCAGTCTTTTATGAGTGCCACTGCAAATTCCGTAATCTACAAGCTCATTAATAGATATTAATCTACTTCCTGTCACAGAAATGTAATGCAGACATTGTCCATCTTGCAATATCTGCCTTTGTCAGGCTTATTTAGCTGGAAAGTATCAGGATGCTCTGGGTCACCTGGCAGTGCCACAAGATTTATTTCTGCCCTCACAACGCTGCTTGCTAGTTACACAATTGCTTCACTCCTGCTCTGCTGTCACAGCTAGAAACGTGACTCGTGACTCGCAAACTGCTGCATATCAAATGACACACAAAGGTTACAACCTTGTTACAACCTGGTTATAACTTTGATCAGAAAATTACAATTGATAAAACCATTATTTTGTGCGGTATCAAGCTGCACATTAAAAAAAAAAGCTGAAAATTAAACCAGCCACTAATGAATTAGGACCATAGGAATAACTATAATTAGAATTACTTACAGTAGGTTTCTTGCCTTCTTTGAGCAGTGTTTTTCTTCTTAAAGGCCCTTCCATGGTAATGACTCCGGTGGGACCACCTGCTGTGCAGCTGCATGCGCCCGTTGGGCTGGAGAGACAAAGCATTCCTCTATGTATTTGAGCAGAATAAAGATGATAAGTAAGCAATATAATTTAGTAAGGCAGCTGTAATTTATACATTATATTGATAACTTCTACAATGGCTGAAACAAACTAATTTAAACAAAATAAAATCTGACTGGATTTAAACTGCAACTAAATCACAGTATTTGCAGAATACTGATTCAGGGCCCTATTTTCTTAACTGTTCGAACATATGTCTTCATTTGCCAGCATCACAGAATTTATCAAGTTCAGGTCAGGTATACATGCAAGGAATGATTTTTATCCCTCAAACGATATAAAATTTTTAGAGTCATCTCTCTTAGATCTGTAAATGGATTGCCTGCTTGTAGAAAGTCCACTTCTTCGTGACTAGCAACATTGTGAGCACCTGCTACATATGGCTTGTGGATGTTCCCTCTCTTACTTGAGGTCCAAGGTCATACCCTTTTACTGAACAAAATCAACACACCACACAGACACAGACAGATATTATGGGTAGCTGCCTGGTAAATCAGGAAACAGATTGTGGGAAAGGGTCAAGAAGGTATCCTTCTAACATCATCACTTGTAATGGGAGTCAAAGATGGCCTTCATGACAAACCTGCTTCCACAAAGGTTTCATAAAACTCTAAGTAAAGCCTAGTTTTCTGCAAAACGGAAGCCAGACAACATTAGTTAAATCAACAGCTAAACTGAATTTCATCTGAATGGGCCATAACCCTGCTTTACCATTAACAGGAGTTCTTACAAGCAGGAGGGGGAGACTTCGTAAATTGTCATGGTCATATAAGGATATTTGGACCCAAAATACATTACACTAGGAAAGTGTAAAAACCCAAATTGAATTTTAGCACCATACAATGAAAGAGGCAGACCCGGAACTGTACCTGTAGACACAGCTTCGACTCCGAGGAGAATTCCTGAGTGGTACCCTCCAGTTAGGCCCCAGTGTGGCATATAAACGACCCCTGTTTGTGAATGCAAATATCTGATGAGCAGTATTCTTTAGGGTTTGGTAAATATGACAGAGATAGCCCCTAATCTTTTCAGGTCCAATACCTTTACAGTGCTTTATTTCAAAATGTTTGCCATTTTTCCTAACTAATTAATAATTTGATAAAAATAACTATTGATTTAGGGCTTACCTATGTTAGGGATCATTTGTGAATTTCTTAGCTAAGTCTGTAGAGTGCTCAGTGAGTGTACATGAAGACTAACTCACCTTTCAAGCCCTGACGGCAGCTCCTCACTAAATTCTGAGCTTTCACTGCTATCTAGAAAGAGAGTAGTACAGAGAAGGAGTAAGAAAACCACCCATGGGAAAATACAAAGCCAATGTATGTGGATCACCAGAATACTCTTTTGTATAGTACTGTGGACACCGCTTACTCAAATAATGTTTTGAAGAAGTGTTTAGAGTTCATGGTAAAATCTTTAGTTGGAAGAGGCTTACATGAGCCTCTCCATTTATAGTATCTCACTCTTAACTCATGTTATTGCTGTGTTTTAATACCATTACTTTTATTTTCATCATGCTTCTATTTCAGAACCTGAGAACTTCAGGTACATAAAATCCAGCTCCTTTGTAAGACAATATTTCTAGCACAATATCCATAAGTCAATTGAAGTTATTAGATATGGTATCATGGTTTATTTTCAAGAAGCAAACACACCTCTAATAGAGGATATGTCAGCTGTTTGCTGCTGCTAGGAATTATTAAAATATATACATATATGATGGTATTCATAACTAGAGTTCCTATCTCTCCTTCAAGCCCATCACCCAATTTTCCCTCCTTTTCTGGCACAGCTATTTAGCTCACAGTTTTAATTTGCCCAGGACTGATCCTCTAATGCTCAGTTTTAACACCCTGAGCTGTTCCTGTATTTTCAGAAGTGAAAAGATCATCTCAGTGTCCAACTGTTGGTCAAGTAATGTGCTATCTTTCACAGTCAATTTCTTATTCTAGAAATTGCCTGAATCTCTTAAAAGGTAGCTTTCTCTTGCTTAGAACACAGATTCTTGATCACTTTTTTGATATTATAATAATTTCTTTATTAATTATAATACCATAATGTGTTCATTTTACGTTTCTTTATAAGTCTTAGAGAGTACTACCAAACAAATCCCCTATCTTCTAAAACATATCGTTAAAATTAAAGCTTTATTTGTGTAAAGGTAGCTTTTAAAATACATATCCACTTTCCCCCCGGTAAAAGCTGACAAACACTTTGTGTCACACACCGAGCATCTACAAAACCAATCTTCTTTCATGCCACTTGTACCAAAAGCATCAGTGGTTAATCAAGGAAAACTGATGTTACATTGACCAGGTAGCAGTTCTGATCTACTTCCATCCATGAAAACAATCAGTCTTTGCAAGGGAACTAATGAGCTTCCTAATTTTCTGCTTTCAGCTATCTGTGAGTCTGCAGCGCCCTGGGGACAGGAGCAGGGTGTCACTCCCCAGACATACCTATGGAGAGGCCGTTGGCAAGGCGTGTGCTGGGCGTGTGGCCGCGCGCTGGACTGTGACACTCCAGGACACTGTCGTCCAGCAGGTGCCGTGGCCGCTCCGTCGGGAAGGTGGCGCTTTTGCTCTCCACGACGCTCAACTGACACATCATACTGGAACATGGAAGAAGAGAAAAATGCGAAACCCCTCTTATGTCATCTAACAGCAAGCCTTGGCTCACATTATTTCCACTAAGCCTCTGCCTCATCAGCAGGTTATTAAGGAGCAGGCAATTATATGCTACCATGTACTGTAGCTCCTTTACTATCAAAATGCATTTCATATTTTACTTCTCTTTGTCAGTAACAATTATTAAATTTCTGTAGCTGGGAAGTTGTAAATGTTTTGACTTCTCCGTACAAAATGTGAACATCCTTGGTGGCACCAAAAGCAGAAACCTAGAAAAAGGAGACACACCAGGAATCCACAGACCAAAGTGGATAAGCAGCTTTCAAGTATTGCCAGTGCCTGGCGCTAGCAGAGAATAGAGTCAGCAAAAATAACAAAAGTGTCAAGAGAAAGCCTGGGGAATGCATACTAGAGCCTGAAACACTTTTGCAATACAAGAAATGGAAAGGACAAATAGTAGCATGTTCTCTGCTACTATCTTAAATTTTTGTGACACATGTAACTAACTGCCTGAGCATGAGACAGCTGGGATTACACACTTGTTTCCTAGGCTGTGACTCTTCCGGTGCCTTGGTACAGGAGGTGTAGGTAGACTTGCTGCAACTGAGGCATCAGGGCATGTGGGTCTCCTGCTGAATTTCATAACTGCTGACATGTCAGATGGACCTAAAAGACAGAGATTATTTAACACCGGACTGATGCAAATCCCAGAAATTTCAATGGCGTGTTTAGGAACTGATTAAAATTAATTTTTACAGATGACCAAATGGCACCATTTCTGAAGCACTGTTTCTTGCCCATTAGGGTTACACCATCCAATTTTGTTAAAAATTCATCTCCATAATCTTGAACTCCCTGGAGTAATTTTAAAAATAGTTTTTCTCATACTTTTAACAATGAACTACAAAAACTCTCGGCTTCCTTACAACAGCTGGATGTGCCAAAGTGTAATATGCAGAGCCATAAAGTCGGTTTGTACTTCAGGTGTGAACAGGAACGTTCACATGTGTTTTGAATTTTGTTCACAACTTCATGTTGTGAATAAACTGTAAACAATCTGCTCATACTGACTCACAGCTTGAGCATGTAAGAAAAACCAAGGGCTCTTCATATACCTAATGGATGGACAGATGCATTACTTCTCAAACATCTATGAGCTCTAGAGATGTCTCACTGTGATCATTCTTCCTCTCAATTTACAGATTTTATGAGGCCTCACAGAAAACATGGTTTTGTTCCAGCTCCTCGATGCTGTTCACAAAAGGCAGGCAGTGACCTTTGCAATACAGTGGAAAACTGTATTCATCCTCAGTAAATGCCAGGCTCTTCTTGCCTTCACAGCAAACAGCTGAGATTTTACTTTTAAACACTTAGTTATGGCATTGGTGCTTGTGATGAAAGTGGGAACAGTGGTCATCAAAGTCGCCATCTGCCCCATATCTTTCTCCTTGGGACAGTCCAGGTACTAGCAGAACAGACTTTCCTCTACATTACAAAAATCCCTTCTTGGAGGTTCAAGCAACCTCAGCTTAGTCAGCTTCTGGACTCTTACCAAAACCACTCATTAGGAGGTTGACACAAGAAGAAACTTTGTGATGTGAAAAGCCATGTACAATCATCATCAGAATCTTTACAAAAGTGTCTGGCATCAAATAAGTAATAAACTGAAACAGAAAAAAAAAACAAACCTCAAAACCAATCCAAAACACCAACATTCCACAGCACAGTTTGACAACAGGATGAACATGAACTTTTAGCAGAAATGGTTCTGAGAGACAAAACTTCCCAGGGAAGTGGTCATGGCGCCAAGACTGTCAGAGTACAAGGTGAGTCTGGTTATATCACAACACTCTTAGTGATATAATTTAGTTTTACGGAGCCCTGCAAGGAGCAGGAAGTTGGACTCAATGATCCTTAGAAGTCTCTCCTTACTTGAGACATTCTGTTTCTATTTGTTATACAGGCTGCTCTCTCTACCCTGAAGCACCCTGCAGGAAGGTATCATCTTCTTCTGTCTTGAACTGAGGATTCATGAGACACAAGAAGAAATAGGAGAACCAGTAATGAGTTTGTCCCAGTAAGAGGCAAAAAAAACCCCAAATAAACACAAGATGCTTTCCTGCCCATGCTCACTCTGCAATATAGACTTATGTCAAGTTGTAGGAAACAAATAAATTAATTCCAAATTATTTGTCTTTTTATTTCACCATAGCCCAGACTCTGGAATTTCACTGTGAACTGGACTGTAACTAGGAAAAATTGCAAAGGGTTTTCCCTAGCAGTTAGGGGAAAGATTTAATCCACAATATTCTGCACATTTGAGCAAACAGTTCATTATGCTGCTTAATTACTAATGAAGGGAGCCCCAAGACAAGCAAAAAAGACACAACTTCTTTTAGCAATACAGAGAGGAGGGACAAGTTTGTTAGAGGAACCTTCAGTAGTATTATTCATCAGACCATCAATTTAGTAGGAGAACAAAGATAAAGCAGTTTTTAAGCATGTTTTCTGCCTCATTCATATATATCATCGGGACAGCATTTTTGCCTGCCCATCTTTGCTACCATCACACAACTGTAAATTTGTGAAACACAACAGTCATAGCATCAGTCACTGGCATATGCAGCTTCAGAGAAGGTCTTATACCTAATGGCCATGTGCAGTTTTAAAAAATGACTTTCAGTCATTACTTCATCCAGAGATTCACCTAAAGACGCACATCTGGGATGTTGGAGAGGGCCCAGTACAATATTCTTGCTGCACATACAACTAAAATTTTGATGCATTTGGGCTGTAACAAACACTGGAAGCTTCTTCCCTAAAACCAAAGCCCTTCATCTTCCATTTCTGCCATGGAGGTGAAGCACAAATTAGGACGAGAAAAAGTATGATTATGAATGCAATTATGTTGCCTAGTTTAATGTAAAAACTGTATGGATTCATAATTCACCATTAGGTCTGAAAAATCTTATCTGCTGCATTAGTAGCAAGACTATACATTTCACTAAAGTCTTTTACCATGGATTTTCATACAAATTAAAATTTATGCAGAGACAAAACAAATGCCTTCAGAAGTTTCAGAAATGATTACAAGTTCTTTAGTTTGAAAACCTCCAGTTCTTCTGATGGACTAGGTTCCCAAAAAAGGAGTTTGCTCTACATGCTTTCTTTGTAGTGCCTTTCCATCAGATACTTTTCAACTCGTGAACAGGAAAATACTTAGGACTATTGAGGTATTTATTACCTGCTAAGAAGCCTAAAATATATTGGAACTGAAACCCAGGATAAAGACAGAGGCAGCTAAAAGAGACTTTCCCTGAAAATTATGAGCATTTATCAGCAAGAGTTTAATCTGAAACTCAGCATAAACTTCAGCGTTAATATGCCCACTCTGAGGCTTGTCCCTTAATTTGGTTGCAGGATTTGTTCGTTTTTATATTGCTTCCTGCTGTGTCATTCAGGTGTTTCTGATGCCAGTTCTCAATCTTGATTTACATTAAGTTTTTTTCAAGTCGATGACATTAAGTTCTTTTAAGTTCACTGAATGCTACTGAAGTATTATTTTTAACAAGTTACTGAAACCACAGCCTGTGAAATAGTAGCAATCTTAAAGCGTAGCCCTAGAGGATTATCAGTACAGTGCAGTGCTTTTTCACACAGACATTGCACCACATGTAGAAATAACTGTTAAATTTTGTAACACATAATAGTGTAAAGGTTAAGTTTCTCACAGTGGAGAATCAGAGACCTGAAAGCAGTTTAACTAATTTTGTTCCAAAGCACTGATATGCAACAAAACAAAAGCATGCGACTCCTTCAAAATTACTTTATCAGAAAGAACAGCACAATAACAAGCCCAGTGCTGACACAATCAAGTTATTACAAAATCAAAGCTGGCTGGATTTGACTCCAGGTAGGTTCAAATGTTACTATCAAAACCTACAAAGAGTAAGAGATATTATCCAGCAAGAAATAATAGTTTGAGACTTTTCACTCTACACTCCCTTTTTTTCTCCCTCTCTTTAGGGAGCATGGACTGAAATTTACTCTAATATGATTGCAACATGAAACTATCTAAAGATTAATCATTATAAAGATGATGATTGCTTGATTTAAGTAAGAGCTTTTATTACCTGGACAGCTTTAAACAGAAAAAGTTTGATAAACTGCCACACTCCCCCTGAAACAAATTATGTAGCAGGTCTAAAAGGACTCCACATCTCAGATTATAATATAATACTAGGGAATATTATGAATAATATAAAAATAATTTTAGGGACTAAAATTTCAGTTCACAAAAAATATTGCCAGGCTTAAGGTGTGACATGTCAAGGGTGACAAAGTTTGCGGAAATAGGTGTAAGAGTCTTAGAACTTAAGACAACAGTCCAGCTTGGCTTCCTTGCTATTACATATGGCAATCACAATTGCTTGCATCAGTCCTGTCAAAGAAGGAAATGGACCCAGATTGACAGACCACTGGAACACACTGCCTAGAGAGAGCTTGTGGAGCTTCCTTCATTGGAGGTATTCCAGAGCCATCTGACACAGTCCTGTGCCATGTGCTGTAGGATGACCCTACTTGAACAGGGAGCTTGGACTAGATGACCCACTGTGGTCTCTTCCAGCTATGCTGTGATTCTGTGACTTATTCAAATTCCCAGTTAGGTGTCTTCAGTGAAGATCCTGATGGCAGAAAACAGAATGCTTTGTGGGACCAGATGAAAACAGAAATATCATCTGTGCTGGTATTATTATGGCTGGACTGACCATTTTCAACGTAGTTCTGCATCCTCCTTTTCTCCAAGGCAATAGAAGGAAATCCATACAGTTTAGCTCTGTTAACCCTGTGCTACGGTAATAAGAATCTGAACTGAAACATCTTTACATAGTCTTTGTATCTGCTCTGCTGCCAAATGCCTATGAAGAAGAACGGTGAAGTTTATAGAGTTCTCTTCAGCTGGCTACACTTAGTTCGGCAAGAAATCTGGGGTGTAGTGAGTGTCAGCACGAGTTATGGGGCACAGAGCAGATGACCTCATTTCTGTAAAGGAGTAAGAGACAAAGAGAGCCCATGTCAAGAAGGATGCCAAAGTGGGTAAGCAGTGAGATACTGATGACAACTGCACAGACCAAGGGATATTTATGGACATACCAGACTGCTGAGCAATTAGCTGGGGAAGTTATGCCTGATACTGCTGATAACAAAATTCCAATACTTAAATTCATTTGGGATTGAGTTATTTTGCCCCTTTTTTTCCAATAAGTGAAGTCATCTGCTACTGCTAGCTCTTGTCTTTACTCTTCTGGCTCCACTCCTAGTGCATACTGTTACCATGATTGCTACTCTGTTATTTTGCCTTTCATGGAGACAAAGCACTCTTAGCAGGATTTTCCAGTCAGCTGGCATGAACAAGGGTTAGTTTGGTTTTCATTATTTCTCAGCATCATTTTCAAGATTATGCTGACATGCACAAGAATGATGTATAAAAATATTAAAATGTTATTAAAAATGTGTTTGCATTAGGGAACGTGAGACAACCTCATCAGAGCAAGTCAAATGCTGTTCAGAGATCTGTGGCAAGAACATTTGGAAAAGTTTACACGTATCCCAAAGGATCTCACTGTTTTTTCCTTTGCATAATTTTTCCATGAATAATCCTTCAAATGTTATAAATGAATGTTACTTTTGCAATCCTTCAGTAAAACATGTGAACATTTACAGTCTCCAGAGCTTTTAAAAAAAGCAGTAGGGTGAGGGAGTTACAGTTCACAATTTTTCTCCACTAAAAAGCTATCAATAAACCAGTACTAGATAAGCAAACTAAAAACTGAAAATGAGTTGCATATTATATGATGAAGAACTGAGTGATTTTTCAGGAAAGTGTAACAGTCTCAACTATTCACTATTTTTTGCTGAGCAGTTTAGAACTAAAACTTACTAGCTCTGTTTCTAAAAAATAAAGACATTCCAATCTACAGACTCTCTAGTTAAATATCCACTGTAAATTTTTACTGCTCTGTTTCATTTTAATCAGTATGTGATAATTAAACTTGCAAAGAGAAATACCTACTTACAAAATACACAATCAATAACTTTAGATTAATTTTGTGCACAGAATCAAGAATGACAGAAAAAAATACACCTAGAATGGTGGCTATTGTAAAAGAGCAGTTTTAATTTTCAGAGTATTGCTTTACAATTCAACAAAAGACTACTAATGCATACAACATGTAATGTTGTTATGGCTGCTTCTCAGACAGGAGCAAACTAAAAACAAGAATCTGAGTTCTTGACTGAAC
Organism: Agelaius phoeniceus; assembly: GCF_051311805.1. NCBI lineage: Eukaryota > Metazoa > Chordata > Aves > Passeriformes > Icteridae > Agelaius > Agelaius phoeniceus. The sequence continues at coordinate 11,654,397 of NC_135285.1, read as the reverse complement.
TTGCCCCTGCTCCTCCAAGCTCCCCAAAAGCTGTCACACACACATACTCACACACACACATACTTCTGACTGCACAGTAAGCACACTTGAGTGTATTTCCTTCAAATGCTTCCTGTATAGAAGTGGTATTTTTAATTTTAAGTGACACTTTTATGGAATCACTAATTGTCAGCATTTGTATTACATATTCTGTTACCAGTGGAATGTGCAAACCCCAGACTTACACTTCAGCAAAAACACTGAAGTTTTTGCAGTTGGATCTACAAGGCAGTATATGGGCTTGGGTGACATCAAGATTGGCAATGAAGACATAGCCATTGTGGGAGCATAGCTGCAGGGAAACTAAAGTTTGGGTTCAACCAAATACATTAACCAATCAATCAAAAAAAAAAAAAAAAACCAAACAACCCCAACTTTTTACAGAAACTATTTCAGGTGACTGCTGTGAAAAAAAGAGTTAAAACCAAAAGACCAAAACCAACTAAACCTCCAAAGAACAAGGCAGAAAAGCCCTTTGTCCTCTGGCTGGTCTGTATTTGTAACATTCCTCAGGATAATAGCTTGGTAGTTAAAATAAGCATCAATGAACTAGGACATTAGACTTGTTTGGTAAGGAGGCACAGAAAGTAATAGAAAGCGAGGAAGTTAAAAACTGAGCCAAATCATTCCCTCCATGGAAAATTCATATTTGTTTTGACAGAATATTCTTCTACAATTTTTGTGAAGCTTTGGTATGTTAAGAAAAAACCCACAGTACACTAATTCCAGCTGGATTTAGTAGTTGATAACATGTGAATCCACTGATTTGTCTGGTATTGATTTGTTTCAAAAATACTCCAGTGAGTTGTAAAAGTTTCTCAGGAAAGTATCACAGAGGAAGAGAATGTAAACCAAAGAGTAAAGTTTTCTGCACAATCTGTAAATTTATGTGAAGAAAACTTAGTTCTCCCATTTCTACCCTAAGTCCTGTGTAAGAAAAGCAGACATGGTGCACATGAAGCAATGACCAAGAACTTGCACAAGGATTAGACAATCCTCATTTCCACAGAATGACTAGCTGCTAAAGCACTTAACACAAACTATTTATTAGTTGCCAAAGCAACCAGTAAAACAAATGGCAAAACTAAATGTCAAACTCAGTGTTTACATGGAAAATGATGGTGTGGGGGTTTTTCATTATAAAATGCTGTAACTGCTGTAGAGATATCACTAATGTAGTATAGTTAGTTCAGAGGGTTACAAATATGCAAACATCCCCAGTCTTTCTTCCTTCTGTTTCTAGATTTTCAACTCCTATATATCACATACTCTACATCCAATAATTGACCTCTTCTAATTAATTAAAATATATACTCTAAAAGTTTGTTATGAGCTAGCTCTCAAAGCTGAATGGACTTGGCAATATGGGCTGAATTTTACCCGAGTAACAAAGAAGAGATTATACCTGTTTCAGATTAATTATTCCACATTCCTGGTATGATGGTAACAGAAAACCTCTGGTCTAATTATTTTCCCCTCAAGAATTACACCAAGACCTACTTGAGGGAAAAAACAAAAAGGAAAAAAAAAAAAAAAAGGCGGGGGGGTGAGGTTCCATCCCTGACTACTGCATAACAAATGATAACAAATGCCCCAAAATAAGGGCTACCCACAGCAGAGGCCTGGCTGTTGCTAACATTTAATGCTAGGTGTTAATTTTAATGAAGGGGTTCATTAAAAATCACAGAATTGTTATGACCAGTCTTTGAGTCACTTAGTATTAGATACAATTTTCTGGATATGGTAATTATTTTACCATTATTTGAACTTTTTATATAGTTTTTCAAGACAGAGTAAATATGCTATATTTCAGAGAATGAGTGAACCACTTTGTATGTTCTGCTTAGCACTGCACCCTGAACTTTTCCAAATAACATGATGAGAAAGAGTATGCATAACAGAACATTTCTCTACCGAGCTACACTTGGGTGTGCAGATTCTGAGGAACTTCAGTTGCTTAGAAGGCTTACATTTACCGTATATTGCATTAATTCTTTTCCTTTGTTCTGGGAAATTCTATTGAGTTATACCTTCCAAAACAACCTAACAGCCATACCATAAATGACAAGCACCTTTCAGCTAACACTGCAGGAACAGAGATGTCTTTTACAGCTAATTCAACTAGAAACTGTGAACAGTTAGCATACTATAAGCTCTCCAGCTGCATTCTCTCTCTCTCTCTCAAACCACAGCAAGGCAGAATGAACAGACTTAAGCTGCTGCCAAGGAAGTTGTGTGAATCACACGGTTCCCGAAAGCATTCAACTTAACTGCTTAAAGCTCTTTCTTAAATGATACTTGTGAGGGACAAGAATCTGCAGCATTATGGAAGACATTAAATCTTCCTGTGGAAGCACTATTCACAATTATATATGCATTTGGTAATTAAATGAGGTCCTTTTAGCCACTAATATAGAAAACATAGCTTGTTGTGAGACAGTCACTTTAATCAGATGCCTGCCTCCTGTTTGAATTTACTGGAAAACTAGTTGGCAAAAGAAGTGGAAAATGGACACATGGTTTTCTCCAGCACTTTGCAAACAGAAATGCTGCAGGACTTAACTGAAAAAAAGAAACCCACAATGTCTCTGGCTACAGTAAACTGTTAATATTTTTTTGAAAGAGAGAAAACTGGGTGGAAGATAAATTTGCAGTGCTGGCAAGTAAAATCAATTTCCATCATCAACACATACAATTATATTTTAGAACACAAAGATGACACTATTCCCTGCACTTAATCCCATTATAGGCTTTGGAATTATTACCAATGATATTGAACTTTTTTTCTGTCTCTGGAAACACATGCTGATCTCTAAGGAGGCAGCATGTCACAGGCAAAACTCAACTAGACCTATTGCTATTAGTAATGCATTCACCTTTGTACTATCGAGACAACTGAACTGATGACTGGCCTTATGGGCTAAGAACCTTTAACTTTAAATCACTATTATCAAACTCCCATGCCTTAAACTATTAACTGGAACATTAAACTACTGCCCAAAGTACTTTGACATCATCTATCATCATTGTAGCTTACCACCTGCAAAGGACTTACTTCTGACCTACAATGTCCAAAGTGGAATTAATTTCAAGGTATAATTTGAATCCAAATAAAATTGACAGCAATATCTGTAAATGTGCTACTTTTAATTCTCCATGTTCAAATATCTCATTACTAATATTTGAGTATTTTTGTTCAGAATTACTCAAAACTAATATATGGCAATACTCCTATTTATTAATGTAGTGAAATAAACAATAAATTGATGCCTTCATGGTTACTTAGATTTCAATTTGAATTTATGCTAACTTACTTAATAAATCTTCTCCTTTCAGAAAAATATATTTTCAGTAAAATGTACTCGATCCCATTTAGTAGCATTTTTCCAGTCACACAGGTGCAGCTCACTGAAAAATTCCTGTGGGTATTACAAAATGCTGATGGCATTCATTGTCTAACTGGCAGTAAGTGAGAACTCTCTAGCTGAGCAAGAAATAAATACAGTAGTCCACAAAAGGGTCAAGCTTTCGAAGGAAATACTAACAGAAGAATGGAGCAATAGGAATGACTCAGCACTTGGTTTCTAGTCATCACATTAATTCTCACTCTGAGTAAAACAACCTTAGAGAGCACTTAAGGGCACTGCAGATTCGGAAGGGAAAATTCACCCTCTCCTAATACTACCAGATACTATAGGATCCCATATTCAATGAAATAGGTACTGCTGAACATTGTCCCAATCAATTTTTGTGGACTCCAGCTGAGCTCACTGCAGTATCATGCTGTATTCCTTACCTAGATCAGACAAGTTCAAAATTCTTGCTTCCAACTTTGGAACTGTATTTTTAATTGCCTTCCATTAGAGTTCTAATAAGGTCTCAGCACAGAGTACCAGTGATGATCACATGCCATGCTGCTAGGACTGAAATTATATTCCATAATCATACAAATGAAGTGTTAACATCAAAGTTCAAGACTTGAGCATGCAGACATGAGTACTACAAAGTAAAAGTCAGAGAACAAAAAGAGTTTATTTGTCTGCTTTATAAATGTAAGAAAGACGTAATCAAATGAGAGGCAATGACTTTGTTTCAAGTCTCTAGTATGAAAAATCAAATCCTCACAAAAGCAAAAGAAAATGTGGGATGATGTGGTGGGTTGACTTTCATGGGCTGTCAGTACTGCCCAGCCTTCACAGGACAAGGTGAAGAAAATAAGATACAAAACCTCTGAGGGCTGAGATAAAGGCAAATTAATTTTAAAAAGCACTGTGTGCAGAAGAAAAAGAAATCACAAGAAAAATTTATCATCTACTTCCCATCAGCGGGCAATAAGAAGCCACGGCCTAACCCAAGCATTGTAGCATGTGCTTAGGAAGATAAACATCTTAATAATAAATGCCTCGTTCCCCCTTTCTCTTAGCTTTTATTGATGAGTGTGTCATATGGTATAGAATATCTCTTTGGGCAGCTTAAATCAGCTGTCCTGGCTATGTACTCTCCCAACCTCTTGCCCATCCCCAGCCCACTGGCCTTTTTGGCAGGGTGTTGGGTTTGGAGAGATAGCCTTGATGCAGCGGGCACTGCTTAGCAGAACCTGGTAACTTATCAACACCTTTCCAGACACAGATACCGAGAACAACACTGTGATGGCTCCTGTGGGGAAGTTAACTTCCAAATGCATTTCTGTATGAAGAAAGTGTTCATTATGAGCTACTTTTGAACTCATCTAATAAAAAAGACAAAATATCCTGTGAACTATTCCTTTATGCAGCAATTAATAATACTGAGCATTAAGCAGGGAAAAGAAAAGCACCTTCCTAAAGAAACTGAAGACCAGGCCAAATGTTTATCTGACTCTGGGAATAGCAATCACAATACTAGGACAAACAAGAGGTTTCCTATAAACAGCTGGTCATTTGACAGGAGCCAACATGAAGAGCTGGGAGGCAGAGGAAAAACACATGGGCCTTTTCTTCATTTTATATTTAGCGTCTCCCTTTTTCTTACTCTCATTTACTTTGTCTTTCATTGGTGAGAAGAAAAGACATTTTGAATGCCAATTAAATTAAATAAATGCATGTCAGCTGTGGTCTGGACTCCTTGGGGTTTCTACATTCACACATGGTTTTACATAATGAGACAGAAAATTGGCCATTCAGGTTCAAGAGATTAAAACAGAACAGCTTTTGAGTTAATAGGTCATATAGCAGGAAGTACATTTCACATAGCCTGATGTTTGTTTAGTCTGGTCACAGCAATAAACAGCAGATTAGCTTTTGTCAACTTATGGATAGTACTCCAGTTTTCCAGATGTTTCTAGAAGCTATTGTTGCTACAAATCTTTTGTCCTCCTGCTGTCCACAATGAAATTGTCTCAAATGTATGTGATCACACAGAAACCTGAAGGAAGAATTTCCTGTGTTATTCACTGCACTGGTTTTTTTTTTTGTATTCCAAGAGGGCTCTTTTTTCTTGATTTATTAAATAATGATGAAAACGCAAGCATTTGTAAAAAAATCCCATATTCTGACACCTGTTCCAACACTAGCAAACACTCTGTGACATCCCTTGAAACTGGAACTGCTTTCATACAAGTCAGCAATCTTTCTTGTTGACTCATGCTACTGATGAACCTTCGGGTTTTCCTATATACTTCACTAGAAGATTTCTGTAATTAAAATTATTTCCTTACTCAAATTTTCAAATGATGTTTTATACCTGCAAGATCTTCTTTGGAGGAAACCAGTCGAGGAGAGCTGTTACCTGGCTCAATTCTTAAAGATAATCTGGAAAAACAAGTTTTTAGAGAAATTAACAAAAAAAAAAAAATCTCAATAAAAGTTGAAAGAAATTGAAGAAGTAATTATTTCGGCAGTGCTAACTAGCATTTTACTGTCTTGGAAGTGTAGTTATTTATTCTGTGATGGAATAAAACAATTTTTTTTAAGTAAATCACTACCTGTAAGAACCAAGAAAGAAACTGAGGAAAGTCTATGAAAGCAGAGGGGGAATTCATTATTTAATCTTCCCTCTCAGTTCAAAAACATAAGTTCATCCAGTCTTTTGCCTTGGGAAAAAAAAAACAAACTCAAAAAGTTAGTAATTTATATACAAACCTAACATTTTATTCCCTCTAAACATGAAAGCAAATTTACTGTTACCATGTTGAAATGTGCACACAGAAATATCTATTTTGTTACTGTGAATTACAGAAAAGAAGCTTAATAGAGCAAAGTGACCAACACCTTATAGTAAAAGAAAGTGATTAGAAGAAAGTATTATATGCCACGCTGCCTCACTCCGTGTTTTATTATGTACTCACTCTTGTGCTCTCAGCATTCCAACAAATCTCCCAATGCACATCACTTCTGCCATTTCTCAAGTTTAGGCAGTCTTAACTAGACATTCATGGGTCCTTTGCTCTGTACCAGTCTGACAAAAAGGTATGAAGGACTACAATGTTAAGTAAACTTTAATGGACTAGGCATAAATCCAAAGAAAACAACTGCTGTCATTGCCCAGCAGTGAACACACACAAGAGCTGGAAAGCTTCAGCACCTTGCTGTGCACCCCAAGGAAAGGCTTTCTGACTTCAGTAAAAACATGCAAAGGGGTGGAGGGAGAAACCTATGACAGCATTTCAAAATATCATGTATGGCTCAGCCATCACTTTCCTTACTACTCTTTATTGGGAATACCTTTCAGTTCCTTCTCTACAATATTCCAACATTGTCAAGTATGTTTTAGTGTGAAGTCAGGTAACAAAGCTACAGTCCTTTTCATGTTTTCGAATTTCTATTCTTCTGACAGTACTAGATTCTTTTAACTACCCAAAGTAATGTATTTCAAGTAGGCAATGAATCATTCCTTTCCAGACTACTTTTCTTTCTGTCCACTTGATTTCTGTGACCAGGAATCAGTAACATAACTCTCCTAGAAAGTTACAATAATACAAGTCAGTGCAAGATTCAAATGTTGATCACATGGGAATTTCTTTCAGTATGGAAAAAAGACAAAAGAACTTAATGAAGTCCTTAATGAATATTTAAGGCAAGTGCATTCTTACACCTTCTTTAGTGACAAAAGTGAGATCAACTTCCATGCAACTACTTGCACTATATTATTTCTCTCTCTTTCTGCCTAAAATTATTCTTGTGAGGAAGAAAAGAGGAACTTAACAGCAGGAAGAAAAACCTAACACCTTTATGTTTTTAACAAGGTTTTAGGAAGAGCTATGCTATGATTACACCATTTAGAAAGCATGTGTGTTTTGTGCTGCACTTAGGAATTCACCAACAGAGCAACAAATGAGTCTTCAGTGCTATCAAGTAAGATTACATCACTCTCCGCTGGTCATCTCCCCAGAATATGGGAAGCTAGATAATGTTGGTTATCTGTTTGGTTATGTTAAACTGCACTCTGAATCTTAGCCCTTTCTAAGTCCCTGACAGTTTGGACGTCGACTTCCATGATGCCAGAATTCTGCAATGTTTCCAGAAAAACTAGAATGCAATTTATCTGTTTTCAACTTATGAAAATACAGATGTATTAAAAGAAGAACAAATAAATGCAAGCCTAAATGTATTTTGGTAAATAGAAAATACTCATGCTGACATGTTATATTTAAAAGAAATTGTTGAGAAAAGGGAATATATTCTGACAACGAGATGTCATTCCTGAGTCACCTTCTCCTTTATTCCCCCTCTCCTCCAGAAGGCTGGAAGCAATCAAAAACATTCTTTATTTCCAAGAAGAGATACTGACAGTCAGTACAGTTTCAATCAGTCCTGGCTTGTTTAGGTGTTCCACCACCTAAATTCAATTTTGCAATTCCTCTGACACTCCATTTTCCATGGAGCAGCACAAGTTCCACACATGCACACACATGCTCAGTGTTTCCCAAAGAGGACCCTGGAGCCAGAATCTGGTGTGGCCCCTGAGAGGCTTAGTGTGTTATTTTCAATAGATCGGTGCATACTTTGAGATCTGATGTGCTTACCACCAACATGCATCATCCATATCCTCACACACCTAACGACATTCTCACAGCTGAATGTTCAATGTCAATCACTAGTATTACTTTAAATAAAAAACTACCTTGGTTCCAGCATGCCTAATAAACCACTCATAAGGCATAAAGACACTCTGTTTCATGTTGGCCCCTGTGTAACATCAGAAATTCATCTCAGAAGTCACTATTCTGTGATATTCATCCAATATCACAGTAGTATTAGGATTTTTTTTTGTTTGTTTCAGAAATCCTTTTCAAAAAAACAAATCTTTGTTTTACCATGGTTAGGAAGCCTAGTTTTAGTGCATGGTCTAATTGCTGACATATGAAATTTCAACATTCCAAAATTATACTGCAAGAGTTCAGCTAAGAGACACATGAGGATAAATCCTAGATATCAGCCTCAGAAACTGCCCACAAAAGCTGAAACCTCAAAACTGAGGAGTTAGTATTAATAATCTAAGGTCAAACAAAAATTGAAAGTAAAATCTCTAGGAAAAAAATCAGCATAGAGATTTGCTGAATTAACAAATACCAATCTCCCATCGGAAATTAAGACAAAGCTTCTACAGGAACAGGTGCAGAAGAGTATGTGAAGGCTTTGTTCTTGGATTGTAGAAAGATCATTGAACAATTTCTGGTTTTTTTAAGCCTGATACTCAAAATATTTTCTGGAACACGTTAGGGCAGGTCTGCTCTGGAAAGTAAGCTGGATGGACCTCTATTTCAACCTAGTTTTAAATAACACTCTGCTACTGGGCCATACAGCTCATTTTAGAGTAACCTTCCTAGCAAGCAGGAAAAGAGGAACCTAACATAATGCAGAAAATAAAATAGGGAGTCAGTCTTGAACACAGTCCTTTCTCATGGAAGTATGCTCTCCAGTACAGGATGGAACTATTGCTAGGACAGTACAGCCACTGTTACTCAATTTTTCTTGTATCAAGAAAGTAAATTAAGACAAAGAATAGTCTTTCACAGAAGTTTAGCTGCTCCATGTTATTAATCTTTGCTGAAACAAGGATGATATTAGTTGCATCAAAGCACTCCAGTCCTCAAAGCTGTCCTTTAGGGCATTTCTGACCATTATTTGCATACCAAACAAGATGGTCTGCATATCTGAAACATTCTGGGCTGCCTGTCTAGCATTAAACAGTAGGTCCTATGACAGTATGTCAAGCAACAGTAGGTTGCTGGGAGCTTCTGCTGGAAGGATACTGTCCCCAGGTATCCCCCAATATTCTCCTGCTGCTGCAGAGGCTGCAGCCCATGGCTTGGACAGGTGCATTCTTCACTGAGAAACACCTAGTTGGATGACTTGGACCCAGAGAGCGGTAGGGAATGGTGCCACATCCAGTTGGGGCCAGTCCCTAATGGGGGTTCCCCATGGCTCAGTTTTGTGCACAGTCCTATTTAATATCATTGTTGATGATCTGGACAAGAAGATAGAGTCCACTCTTGGTAAGCTCAGTAAGCTGGGTGGGAGTGTTGATGTGCTGGAGTGTAGGAATTCTCTGCAGAGGGATCTGGACAGGCCTGGATTCATGGGCTGAGATCAGTGATGTGAGGTTCAACAAGACAAAGTCCTGGTTCCTGCAATTCAGTTACAACAACGCCATGCATTGCTACAGGACGGGAAAGAGTGGCTGGAGAGTGGTCCAGGAGAAAGAGACCTAGGGGTGCTGGTCAACAACAGCTGAGCACAAGCTCGCATATGCCCAGGTGGGCAAGAAGGCCAGTGGCATCCTGGCCTGTACCAAAAGTACTGGGGCCAGCAGGACTGGGGAAGTGATTCTCCCTCTGTACTGGCGAGGCCAAAACTTGAATCCTGGATTCAGCTCCGGGAGTCTTACTGCAGGAAAGACATTGAGGTACTGGAGCATGACCACAGAAGGGCAACAAAGCTGAGAAAGGACCCAAAAGATAAGGCATATGAGGAACAGCTCATGGAGCTGGTGGAGCTTAGCCTGGACAAAAAGAGATACACGGGGGACCTTCTCTGCAATTTTCTGACTGGAGGGTATAGCCAGCTGGGGAGCAACCAGCAACAGGCCTAGAGGGAATAGTCTCAACCTGTGCCAGGGGAGGTTCAGGTTGGACATCAGGGAGAATTTTGTCACACAGGGGGTTGTCAGGCATCGGGAAAGGGCTGACCAGGGCGGTAGTAAAATCATCATCCCTGGAGCTGTTCAAGAAACAACTGGATGTGGCACTCAGTTTACCTAGTCTAGTTGACAAAGTGGTGATTGGTCAAAGGTTGAACTTGATGATCTTGGAGGCCTTTTCCAACCTTAGTAATTCCATGCTTCTATGATTCTATTTTTGTGTCCTGTGGTAGAGGCAGTCAAGCCACAATTACAGCTACTGAACCATATGGCCACTGGATCACTATGAATCTAAGACTAACAATGAAGGTTTTCTTCCACCCCACCTTTTACCACAACTCTTGGTGGAAAAGATCCAGGGAATACAGCTGCCTGGGAGGCTTACTGAAGATGAACTGCAACGAGGGTTCACTGCTGCAAGTACTAATTTAAGTACTACTACTTACTTTAAGTGCTAAGACTGGCATTTAATACCTGCTCCCATAGGACTGGAACTAACACGGTACAGCTAGGACTTCTATAGCACCAGCATTGCTAGGAGTCAGTATAGCCTTTTAATTGCCAATCAATTTCTCTTTAATGTTTTCCCACAGCTTCTTGTCTTAAGCATCTTGCCTTATCTGAACCTAAATTTGAACTGATTTTTCTGTAAGTCATCTTATTAGTCTATTGCCTAATATGCTCTGAAGAACCAAATTATAGGCATAGGTAGCAGCCTGATGGTCCTGTCCTGTCCCAACAGATAATACTGAAACACAAATAACAGTCTTCAAACTGGTTTCACTCAAGAAACAACTGTGAGAATTCAAGGCCTGACCTAACAATGCCAAAAGGTCAGCAAAAAAATTTCTAGGAATGGTTGCAAGGTATGTCTGGTTAGGAGAGGATGTGGCGTTGCACCACAATGCTACATACTGCTAAAACTGAGCAGCTTCTGCAGAAAACAGTATATGGGCTGACCAAGAAAGATCTGTTATTTTTAGGATATGACATCATCGTCAGGGGTTTTTTGGAGCATTCCTACTTGCTGACAAGCACAAACCTAAAGGAAGCAATTGGACTGGCACAAAAAAATTGTAGAGAAAAGCTTTGTTTATATAAAGTGGCTGCCATATTTTCCTTGCCAGTGTAATTGAGGTTTTCATTTGGCAAAACGCATGTTGGGATTCTGCCAATATGTTTTAGGACAACTATCTAAGCGTCTCTTCCTGACAGCCTGGTACTGAGATAGTTCTGTTCTTCATGCCAAAGGTGACACACACTTCTCTGCAGAGAGCATTAATGCTGTCCCTGGCTCAAAAAGAGCAGTCACTGCAAAGAAAAAGACAGAAGAGGTTCTTACCCACTCTAAAAACTTAGTACTCTCTGCATTTTTAAAGCTTACAGTTTCTCCTGGCATGGGACCAGAAAATGCTATGAAACTAAAGGGAAACTGACTGAGAGGAAAATGTGAAATCAAATACTTAAAACAAAATCCAAAAACTTCTTACCTAGTGTAAAATGGAAGAGGAATGAGAGCTTTCTTTAAGGGTAGATGTGATGTGTTTTGATGAATTAATTAAATTAATTTTATTAATTAGTTATATTTAATTAGTTATATTAGTATATATAGTTATATTAACTCATTAGTTTTATTCTGATGAAACAAACATGGTAGAGAAAGATCAAAGTTCTCCAATGCATATAAGCTGTAGCAACTTTCCTGTGGTAAGAATCAAATCTTTCCCTCTTTTTAATACCTTTTGTGACTTTACTCCAGTTTTTCCTTGCCACAGTGAAGCCTGGAGCGAAAACCACTACACTTGATTGAATTAATCTCACAAATAACTAAAATTTAAAAATGAAGGATTAAATGATCTTTAAGATATATCAAATGCCTTCAAGCATTATTAGCAAGGTTGCTACTAAAGTTACATTAATATTCAAATTTAAAATGGAATTACTTCTAGTTTTTACAAATATTATATGATGGTGTCATATGTTTATGGAAAACACTTGTTTAATTCATTTTTTCTGAAATAGTACAGTTCATGAAAGATGTTGTATACATGGTGTTAAATTGATGCATCATCAGGAAACTCCATCTAAAAATCAAATTTAACAATATGAACAGTTTCTTTAATCCAATCCAGGGGTTGTAAAGCCTCTACTAACTACAGTTCTTCACCTTTACCAATGACTGCTTAGTTTAATTTTTCTCTGTCTTCACAACTTTAACGAAGCACAGAAGCGTGTGCAAAATTAGTAAATAAAGACCATTTGTTAAATTTCAACACTGAGGTTTAAATCTCAGACTACCCTTAATAAAATTCTTGGACCTCTTGACCTTTTCAAAGGCTCTGTGCACTGATCATGGTCAGTGTGCATCTCTTGCACAATGTGTCTGTGAGTGAAACATATACAATGTCACGAGACTGAGTAAAGGAGTTTACACATTCCTTTGGACCATCATTTACTTAAACCCTCAAGCATGCAAGCATGGATGGCCAGAACTGCATACAGTGCTCCATGTAAGCTCTCACCAGCCTCTTCTGAAGCAGTATAAACACTCTATTTTTTCATAGAAACACTATATTTGATAGGCAGTAGGGATGAATTAGTCCTTTCATAGCTGTATCTCACTTGTGACAGCTATCTACTGATCAACACCTATAAATTAGTGTTAGAATAATTATATATCATTCCAGGGTTTGTGGCACTATCATTTTAGTCATCAGATTCTTTCTTTGCGATGTCCAAACCACGTTCTATTTCAATGAGCCCTTCCATCACAGTTTTATTAGCATATGGTCTAAGTATACATAAATTCTGAGACAAAATTCTTAACTGAAGTATTTAACAAAACTGGTAACAAGACTGGTTTTAAGGAAGTTCATTACCACCCTGCTCTCTAAAACATATGCTAAAATATTTTATACTAGCATTGTATGACGGAACATATGTTTGCTTTGAATACTTCAAATTCTGCTTACCTAAATAGTTACTCTATTTGTCAACAGCTAATTGTATAGCATTGGATCTAGCTTGGTTGAGCTACTTAAAACCTCAGTTCCTTAGCCTATGACTTAACTTTCTAGATCTCTCAGAATTACTGGCCAGGGATTATCACTTTTAACTAGAGTACATTCACATATTGACCAATGAGCTCTCTGGCATCTGCTTCAAACCTCTGTGTGGGTTAACTCTTCTCTGGGTCTTTTGTAAACATTGTTTTAATATGCTTAAACCCCCAGAACTTAAACCTCCAAATCATAAGTATTAACTTATTAAAAACAGTAACTTGACATTGGTAGATGTTCTCAATGTATTATTCATAATACTACAGAGTCAATGCTGGACATCTTGGAGATAACTTTAGTGTTACTGAACAAAATGCCCAGCACACAATCATCATGTAATAGAATAAAGACTAGATTTTCATCTACTCTAAACTGTTACTTTGTATTAGTACATTTCACTTTGTAAATTTGCTTATAGTCATAAAGAAAGACAGTAATTCTGGATTTTACTTAGCAGAAACACCTTCAAACATCTTCAGCCAAGGGCTTTTTGCTCAGCTCTTAATAAAACTAATGACTAAGTAATCTTTCTGTTACATTTCTCAATGCCTGAAGAAAAGAACAGTACTTACTTGTAATTGTCATCTTCTACAAACTTCTGAAGTTCTTCAATGTAACGGACAGACTTCAAATACTTTTGCACATGGGGAAGTGTTGTGAGATAATCTGTGGGATGTTCAAACAAACAAACAAAAACCATTAACATTTATGTAATCCAGAATTATAATTTTTTCAGGTGATTTTTTTTTCTGGTTCTTATGATACCTTCATGGAAACAGAATTTGAACCTCCCTAAAAAGTAAATTGGGCAGAAATACTACTTTGACCCTAAAAAGGTGTTAAAGACTTTACTGAGTAAAAGTGACGCTCTCAGTTGTTAAAGAAAATACAGATACATTTCATCATCATGAAAGCCGGTGGATTTCATTAGATGTTATCTCACTGGTGGAAAAAAATTATCTGCTGCAAAACTGCTTGAATTTTTTGTTCCTTGTTCTGGGGAAAATCAAAGCCTCTAGCCATAGGTATTAGTGCTTCTCATATGTCCAAGAACTGAGGAGACTTAAAAGTTGTTAAATAACTAATTAATAATTACAATGCTGAATATCAAGAATGAAAGACACTAAGTTCAGAATGACAGAAAAACCTCTTGACACATGGTGCATGGACAGGTACATGCCTTGTAGTACATAACTAAAGTTTTGCGGTCTTGTAAAGGTAACTGTTTTAAAGGCATCCATTATCCCAGAATATTGTTTCAAGGCCGTATTTTAATTTTCATCTGAATTTTAACAAAGGACTCAAAGTTAATGCAAAGCACTGCAGCAAGCTACCAAAATTGTAAAAAGGAAAGGGTCAATGAAATAAGGATGTTTCTTTGTCATCAAAGTTTTCAGAGACAATATGAAACTCACAATAAGAAAATGGTACCTGAATGATCTAGTTGTTCAGAATCATACGTAATTATGCCTAGTACCTACCTTTAAATACCTTGAAATACGGAAGTTGACAAAAAAGAGCTGGATACTTAAGCATACAGAGTAAACATCTCACCTTGTTTTTCCACAAACTAACAATCCTTTTTCTTTAAGCTCTCCAAAACTTCAGCTTTAAATTTTCTGAATTTTATTGTTTAGCTGCACTCAAGGCTTTTCAGCTTCTTTCAAGTTTAACCAATGAAAAGTTGTGCTAAGTCACCAAGAGTACACTGAGTATTCACTAAGACACCAAAACCAGCACATTTATTGATATACAGCTTCACTAGCAGGCTAGAACTGCAGAAATTATTTTTAGAGTAAAATTCTGTTGACAAAAAGAAACAACCCCTCCTTTTCCTGACTTCATCCAGGAGCAACATACGTGCAAAAGCTTAGCATATTGAACAACTCAAGTGTAGACTGAAATATTTGTATTTCATTTTGTAAATATATCACCAGGATGCTAACAACAAAATGATACCCAAATTAACACATTCCACACTCTAGACATCGTATCCACTGCAAAGTAAAGGGAAGATATTAAGATAATTCTCTCTGATTGCCTCTGGTGGAAACAGTATATAAGCCAAAGGCAACAGCTGTACTTGAAAGAATGTCATTTGTACCCCTCATGTAACAGTAAACTCTACACAACCTCTGTTATAGCTCTTACAATTTCAAATACATGCTTATCTGCCCAATTTGCTGGTAAGACTGAAGCTACACAGAAGTGGAAGCTACACCACTTACTAGTGTTCGACTCTACCAACATTAGCCTCTTGTGTTCCTCAGAATCTGCTTCCACAGTTTCACACTAAAGAAATTTTAGTTAAGGCTTGATAGGCATAACAACATTTACCAACCATAGTTGCAGGATACTTGCAGATCAGCTATTATTCGGAGAATATTGTTCATTTGATTGGATCTTTGTTCATTCTCCATTATGCTGTCTGAAGCAGGGTATGCAGAATCTATGTAGATTAAATCCAAGAGATAAATTCCTGAAACAAACAAATCAATCAACCAATTGATCTAGTGTTTCAAACAGAAACAGTTGCAGAATTTTTAATGAATACAGCAGCCAGAAGCTGCTGAAAGGAGATCTTGGGATTTGCATTTTGAAAATTTCCATAATTACTGCTTGAGTTCTATGACACCCCTTAAAAAGAAAAGCGTTTTTGCACTTAGGCTACTGCCTACTATGAGCAATTTGCAGGACCATAAAAAGGACACTAAAAAAAGAGAGAGAGCTGCCCCAGGCAGTGGTGCTGACAGTGGGGGGACACAGTGCTGCTGGCTCCCATGACCAGAGACCACTGCAATACCTCCTTTGTCTGCCACCAGTAGGAAAAGAGCTCCATTAATTTTTCTGCCCTGAGACTTAGGAATACTTTATGGAAATCCTTTGCAAGACTTTTTCTCACTCAAGCTGAGCTCACCACGTATCTGTTTCCTCAGATCTCTACCATCTTGACCGGTACATTGCTCGTTGGATCACACTGTGTTAGGTCCAGCATTAGCCAGGTTGCAATACCTAATTTCTTTAGGTTTTTACCTTATTCATTCATGCATTCTGAAAAAGCCTTACACTGCTTAGGGATGAATGAATGAATGAAGAAATCACATGACCTGTTATTGAAAACTGAAGAGACAGACAAAGAGGCGACAACAAGCCAGAACAAATTCAGTTTGTTATGAACTGTTTAATGCTTTGCCTGGAAAGCATAAGGCCATAACTGTCTCTCAAGTGCACAGCAATCTGTGAATTTGGACTGTGAAAGAACCATATATGCCCATTAGACCCACTGACATGATAAACAGAAGAGTGCCCTAGAGACCAAAGGTAATTTAATAATCCCACCAAAACCAAAAGGGACATTTAGACCTTGTAAATGAATGGAATAGAGCTGGATTAACAACTGAACAACATACAAACCATGGGAATTTCCAGTCATGCTGGAGTTAAAACAAAGAAAAAAGATGCTTAGAAATCAGGTCAAGTTTTATAGTCTAGTTTAACTTTCTGCAATGACACAGATCAGTCCTTCAAAAATTTTCATCCCATATTAAAAATCCTCTCTTGAAGAAATAGATCTCATTTTTATATATTTATTTATATAGCTATATAATTATGTTAATATGTTTTATATATAATCACATTTATATATTTTTATATATCTCATAAATATAAGTACAGTTTATAAACCAGAGGTTCATATGACTCTGACTACCTTAACAGTTTTATCTTAACAGTAACCTGCAGTGTTTATTGCTTTCTCCCAAAAAGTATCTTCTAAAAACCATTCTCAACTTATCTTCATTTCTTTCTCTACACATTTCTACCTCTAGAAAGACAGAATGATGTATCATCAGAAGTTATGAATGTTTTGACTTATTGTTTTATTTGCTTCCTTTTATTAAAACAAAACAAAAACCCCTCTGTTTTTGTAATTTATATTAGTAGTTGGTAGTTTTAGACCTACTGATTAAGTATGCCAATGTGATTCTACTTCTCAGCTACAGTAATTCTCCAAGCCAAAGGATGAGTTTAAAGGAAGAGGGAGTAATTGGGATTTGCTTCCCTAGATTATAAAAATATATACAAAAGCAGAGAGGCAAAAAGGAAAAAAGTATGACTTTATGTGATTAGAAGACAATTTTGTACAAGTTTGTCAAGGGCAGCAATACCTGCTCTTTGTTTGTCCTTTTTCACTCTTGTGAAGATAAGCTATTAATCATACCAGTTTATTATATCTCATACTAAATTTCACATATCATACCAGAGAAATATAAACAGCACTTTTGTCCTGCTTTGTTTCCACATTTCAGTATTACTTAGCTTAAAAAGGGGGAAAACCAAACCCAATTATTATTTTCACCTTTTCTGAACTTTATCTGAACAAGGGTTTCAACTACACTGGGAACTGCTTCAGCCATCATCCCACACACTCGAGAGACCCTAACACCTGCACAAGGCCAGCACAGACCGGGCAACTTACACCTCAGAATGAGGGAAGAACTCAAATTTCCCTAATATTAGAGTGGCTTTGTAGCAGTTTAGTGTTGAGCAAATCCTGAGTCCCCAAGGTTTTGCAATGGCCTAGAGGTCATACCTAGACTGAGGTTCCATACAGCAGCTCTTCACTGTCCTCTCCTGTCAAGTGGCACATCAAAATGTAGTTAGAGTTATGACTGTAAAGCTTCTATTTCCTCATAGCCTCTCCACTGCAACATGCCTTCTGGCAGCCTGGGAAAAGGCCACTTTCCAGCTATTCTGAGCAAGTCTGCAGCTTTTCTCATTGATATTAAAGGTATAAACACATTTCCACTCTGCAGCAGTGCTTGTAAGCATTTTTTCAGGACAAAGAATCTATTTTCCAGGACAACATACAGATGAGGACCAACAAGGTATACAAGCACCAAAAAGGATGAAAGGTGTTAGCTTAGGCCCTGCAAATTCCAAATAAAAGTGTAAGGAAATGGGCTATTGGTAGGTCGTGGGGTGCAGAAAGAAAAAACTCAAACTGACAGATGTCAAAAAAATTAAACTGAATGTAACATGCTAGAATATAAAAGAAGACATTTTTTGTAATTACACACCAAGCCACCCCTTTCCCATATTGCTCCTCTCCCTCTCTTCCTCTAAAGCAAGAAGGATAATTAAGTTTTATGATTTTTTTTTAATCTTGGCAGTGATATTTTAAACTCTTCTATATATTTGATGCAATCGTAGGCATAGATAAGAATCAGTTCATTTTGCACAGAGGAATGACAAAATTATTCCCTTCAGCAAAAGACTTCAAGACCCGTTTCTCAAAGGAAAGCCTCAGGGCTGCCCCATGCCAAAGCAAACACACAGCACTAACTTTTCAAACTTTGGCTCACATTTGTGCTACTGTGCACTGAAAAAAGCTGGGATGTGAGGCCACCGGGATATTTTCCAGACGGTGAGCTCATGGGCAGCTTCTTCCACAGGCAAGTATCTTTTCCAGTGATACTCACTTTTCTCCATTGTCACCAGAACTAATTTTGCAGCTGGATATTGTATGCAGACAACAGTGTTCATTAGTTTATGGTCCCATGGAAGTAACAACACATGCTAAGGAAAGCAAAGCCAAATAATCCAGGACTACATTTATTAATGAAAATCACTTTGTGTAAAGGGGACAAATTATTTTTAAGCTGGCAAAAGAAAACCAAACCTGTGATACCAAGCTTTTAAACTTCTACTGGAGAGTTTAAACAAAGAAGTAATATAAGTAACAGTTTAAAGACAGGAAAACATTAATATGGCAAAAAAGTGAACTTCAAATGTAGCAGTCAATGCCACATTTTGAGTCCTCCACCCACCAGACAACAATTTCCAAGGCTAGATTTTATTGAAAAAATATTTATGGAGAACTGCAGTGTTCAGCAGGATACAAACCTAAGTCTGTATACTTGTGTCTTGATTTACAGTTAAGCTTCTCCTATTATTTTCTTTATTCAATACTCAAAGCTTCTGAGAAACTAGCACTGAGACAGATAATAAATAAGCATACTTTGGAGTTGATGGGTACTAACAAAGAGGTCTTCAGAAAAATACTCCCAAGCCCTCAAAAAATGAGTGGTTATTCAGCTTCATTCAGTTCTGAAGAACCTGAACCGGAGCATGTAAGCTTTAAAATGTTCATGAACGACTACAGTACGCAATTTGTTCCTCATTAAGAAAGACGGACATAACATGCTATGAAAGACAAAACACTTTCAGTCAAGTAAATAACATGTACAAATTTATACTAATGAGAAAAGCTGGGCAGGTATTACTTTAAATAGCAGTAACAGAAACAAAGAGAAATCTGGGGTTTTTGGCATTTTCTTCCAAGTTAGAAAGCCTGGGTTCAAGTTTTCTGTTCTGCCACAGATTTCTTTTACCTGAGCAGCACCATTTATTCTTAACAATTCAGAATTTGGGGAGTTTATGACAATTTGCAGGCACGAGGTGTAATCCAAAACTTGAAGCACCTAAAATTGTTTCACAAATATACGCTGTTGCAAAACCAATCATAAAAAACATCTGCACAGATAAAGACTGAAAACTTGCATCATTATCAACAATCTTTTTTACTTTTTATTTTTTTAAACTTTTTTTATAATGACTATAAAACTATACTGAAAAATAGTAGGGCTGACAAACAAAAAATTAGGTGGTTAAACCACCCCAATATTTGATATATACTTTCATGCATAGTGGTCTGTTAAGGGTCTGTGCAATTCTGCAAATGCAAGTAAGCTGGGAAACAGCTGATGTATGATATTTTTGTCAGTCAGACATTCCCTACTTTGCAACAAAAAATAATTAGCTGATACAGAAGTATTTCACACAAGCCTGGGGACTTCAATTTATTATTCTTAGGTAACATTTTGATCATGTACTATAATAAATATCACAGTTATTTGGTAAATTGAATTGTTACTGTGAATAAACACATGGTGTAAAAGGAGGTAAAAAACCCCCTAAATGTTTTAATGAACAGTTTAGTTCCCTACTTAAAATCATGTACACTTCTAAATATTCACAGCCCCTGAATGCACATATGCTGCTGTGTAACACAGATGTCTGGGCATAAAGCATTTCTTCAGTACAGGAAGCAGAGTCTGCAAGACATGCAGTAACTGGCACACAGAACAGAAGAGAATCTGTGGAAAGTAATTATTTTCCACTTTTGCTCCTCACAAATTGAATAATGACACTGGTGTGACAGGAGGACCAGAAGAGACAAGGATATATTTCCAATTTGTAGTCAAGTATATTTATGAAAGCATTTTCCTATATACAGTAATGTGGTTGTACCATACTAAACAAAGCAGAGGACAGAGGGACAGTAACTTATCAATTAACTATGTGGTAGAAAGTCTAAACTACTACAGTCAGCAGTTTATAAAACCAAAGACACCATTGTTAGGAGATTAGCTCATAGGCAAAAAAGCCAACTGTTTTGTGGTATTGCTGGTTTCAAGAAGACTGGATATTTTCCAAGGATTAAGGGCTGGAAAATTTTTCTACAAAACCAAATGTATATACTGGTTAACCTTGGTAGGATTGGAATACTCTAAAAAAGTCAGAAGACAAACCTTTGCTAAGGCAACACCATGTAATTTGTAACATACAGCAATGTATTCATCATAAAATGTCTGAAGAGAGACTTCACACATTTATGACATGGTCCCATGGACAGCCGTCAAGGTGATTACAGGATTGGAAAGCTCGCCATATGAAAAAAGGCTAAAGGAATTGGGTTTGTTCAGCTTAGAGAAGTGAAGAGGCAGGAAGGGAACCTAACTGCTCTTCCAGTACACACAGAGCAGTCACAGGGAAGATGGAAATACTCTCTCCAGAGTGATAGCAACAGGTCAAGAAGTGATGGGGGAGCATTCTATCTGCATATAAGCAAATTTCTTCTCTGCAAATACACTTAAATATTGAAATAGGTTTCCCAGAGGAGGACAGCAATTTCCCTTGCTGGAAATACTCAAGATATGGCTTGACTGGACACTGGGTAACCTAATTTATGGCCCTGCTTTCCACAGAAGGTAGATCAGATAATCTCCAGGGATCTCTTCAAGCCACAACTCTACTGTTCTATGACAAGCTTGAAAAATGCGCTGGCCTATACCTGGATATCTATTATTGAAGGGGAGTTTGGAGTACAGCAGTTATATGGACTAATTTGCTGCAGCAGGAAGGCTCTGCACATACAAGCAGACAATGGACCCTAATTTTAACTGTGAATAAAGTGAGTACTTCAAGCAATCTCTTTTATCATGTGATATAAGCAAAATTTACCTTATAAAAATGTAGAGCTAGAGAGGGCACCTTATTTTGGTTCATTCTGTCTCAGCAACATCAACTAACAAAATTAAAATTTGATGTTGATTCCATAGTCTTTCCTGAGTAATCTCACCCTATTCAACCCCGGGAATTAATCATCCCACATTTGTCACCACAGCAATGAAGCCTAATATAGAAAAACAGATCAATAAGAGCAGCAAAACTCAAGGAACTTTCAAACTAAAATACCAGTTTGTGAAAGAAAATGTTACCAAGAACTCAACTGGAATTACATTCAAGAAGCTGTACCGTGAATCATCTCTGACTGGTGCAGATCATTTTGTTATCCACTGAAACAGGCTAAAAAATTCTGAAGCTGTCTGGACCTTTCTACCAAAGCTTTCCCCCTAAACAAATCAGATTTTCTCCAGAATACTGTCTTTTTTTTTTTTTCAATTTCCCCCAAAGCCCAGCTATTTCCTAATACATTTCCCATGAATCAGGAAAAATACATTACAGAAGATTAAATGCTTTAAGAGTGATGCATTTTAACATTTTTAAATGCATGCTATCCAATGTCAGAAAGCAGAAAATACTTAAAAAAGACTATAGGAAAAAGGCAAAGGTACAATAGCTGTTTTCCAGATGTTGCTTCCTGTCAGCAGCAAGTAGTGGTTAGAAACTTCCTGAGACAGATCTTACATAAACACTTTCGGGTTTAAGTCTGGGTGGTAATTTTTCTTTACAATGTTTTTTCTCTGGATCCATCCATTTTTTCTTTTTCCTGCTATTCCTACAAAACCACTTTTCCTTTTTTAACTTTTGAGCTTGAAAGATCTTGTGGCAAATGAATCTGGCAATTTAACTGCACCCTGTCTGGAAAAAAAATCTGTTTAATTTCTCAAGGTTTACCTTTTTAAGATTGGCACATTCTTATCTCTTTCTGCTTACCTTGAATTTCTGATCACTGACTCAAAGTTAATTTCTATGGCCATATGTTTTATAGTATTTTCACTCATTTCTCAAAGCCAAGTCTTTCAAACCACTCCTTGCCAACTGCATTACCCTACTGAAGACAACTGTCAGACTTCACAGCCAGAAATAACTGGATGTTAGTACCTTTCTGCTAGTAGGGTGTTTTGTTCTCTAATCATAGACTTTAATACAAGCTGATTGCTGAGATTCTCAGGATGAAGGAGAAATCAACTATGAAATCTTTTGCAAATCACATAATTCAGCGTAAAGCCTCTTAAAAAAAACCAGTGAACTGCACTTCCCAGCATTACAAATCCAAGGAAAAGGTATGCCCATTTGGTCCAAGCAGAATGCCCACACAAAGGCAAATCCTGTTTTTTCTCTTCAGTCCTGCCCAAGGAGCAAACACCTATTGTTATCCAAACAATTCAGTTATGCTATACACACCTGGCATATCCAAATAAAAGCTCCCTGTCATCTATCAAGTTGGCACAACTTCTCTTTTTCCCTGTAGACAAAACTGCAACAGGTTGAAGAATAAGCTTTGTCATATGCTATTTAGAACAACCCATACACAAAAGCTTATGGGTTATTTAGACAGCTTTTAAGAGACAAAAAAGCAGTCAGTACTTAATCAAAAGGCTGATCTGTGTAAAAATATGCTTCTTGTTCAGCAAAGAGGACAGTCACAGAAACAGAGTTTGGCTAATTTTGATTTTTCAAATATTTTATTTATAACATAATTACCTGTAAGAGAATGCTTAATGACTAAAAAATACACCACAAGAGAAGTCTCTAGGCTCCTTCACTGAGTAAAAATTTTAGGCATTTAACTGCATTTATTTAAGTGCCCTAAAATCAATGGACCTAAACTATACGTTAAAGAGCTTAAAAGTGGTTATGGATACTTTATAAATATGGGCCTAAATCAACAACCTCATCCTCAGGAAATAGTTTTTTTTCAAGAACCTTGGTGCTGTGGGATATAACTTCAAGTTAGAAACCTGCATTTTCCTATAAAAGCAAAGAATCTAAAACTGTTCATTTTAAAATGAAAACTAAATACTCCACCCAAGTAGTAATCTAGCTAGAGAATCACCTATCTAGCTCTACAAGCACTTAGGAACTGGAGAAACTGATCAGGAAACAATGACAGGAAACAACCACTCTAACATCCTGACAAACACTCATGGCAACCCACTCCCTTTGCTCTTCCTGCTGCCACTTCCCTCCCTTGAGCAGTGCTCTCCTAGGCTGAAAAAGCACCTTGGGAAGGAAGGAGTGTGAATCATACGTTGAAAGGAAGTTTCATGGGGATATTGCTAAATCAGTCAAAAATTAACAGAATTATCACTTTCTGATTCTATTAAGCCAGCTTTTTCAGTATAAAACTGGTACAGTATAAAATTGGAAAAGCTTTGGACTGCTTTAATCCCAAGTGTCCAGACTATGCTCCTAACTAGCACTGAAATGGCCACTCCAGTCAGTGGTCCTCTCTCTTTAGAATAGAAAGGAATAAGCTTCTGAGTTAAAATAGAAAATAATTAACATAACAATAGTAAATTGAAGGAATCACAGGCCATAGAGGGAAGGTACAAAAAACTTAGAAAGCCTAAGGCATATTGAATTGATAGTGTAATATAGTTAGACGTGAGGTTTTTTCTGACATTCACTTTTATGATGGAAATAATCTGTCATTATAAAAACAACTGCTTGTTCATGTTTTAACTTGAACAGAACTGGTTTTAATACAGTATCTTTAAACCTCTTTATTTGTCCTCTGGTTAACTCAAGTGCCCTCATATTGGTTTCCTCCAATTCTACAAAACCCAAATATCTTCAAAACTGACTGACAAATTGCAAACAAGCCCATTATTACAATACAGCCCATTAGTACAATACAGCTTTCTTATGATGTCAATGATATACAGTGACTGAAACAACCATTTGGTTTCCTAAACTGTAATAAAAAAGTGCCATTTTTATGTTGTAAAGTTTCACTTTTAATTTGCTAATTTCTTTGCAGGATTCCCAACAAGTTATAAGGGCAGATTTTAAATTCATTCATTCATTTGACAAATCTTTTTTAAACCCAGAGCTAATAGCTAACAACCAAAAACGTTCTACACGCAGAGTTTCATAATGGCAAATTTTTAGAGGTTTTAGGAAAATTGCAGGAATTCCCATCACTCAAATGAGAAACAGGCTTTAGATTACCAGGACAAGTATGAAGAATCATTCAAAATGCACGGAGGTTCAGCCAAATAATGAATTTGCAATCTGCATTAGAATGTTTTAAGAGCTCGCTTGAATTTGGACAAATTTATTGTCCATTATTTCTGCTTTCGAGCTGTTGCCTGACAAAGATGACCTAGGAAGCACTAAGAAAGGAGCCCCTCAGCGCTACACAGAGCTATCCGCTGGCTCCGCTGGCGCCCGCCGAGCGCCTGGGATGAGCATCCATCCCCGCATCCCTGAGCACGCTGTGACGAGATCCGAAGGCAGGAAGTGCCCCCCCGGCCCCCGACATTTTGGGGCCGAGTCCCGTGCAATTACCCACCCTCACTGCCCTTGATCTAACAAAGCGGACCCGCGTTCCTCGCGGCCTCCCCAGTTTGCCCTTAAGCCCGGCATTAGCCTCGTTTCGCGGCTGAAACTCGGCTTCCCCCGAGGCCGGTCCCGCACCCCGGGCGGGGACGGCTCAGCCGGGGTGGCCGAAGCACGAAGCTCCTCCCGGCAGCCCCACTGCCCGGGGGCGGAGGCAGCTCGCCCGTCCAACCAGCGCCCGGCAGCTCGCCGCTGCTTTGCCTTCTCTCCCCCTTTCCCGGCCAGGATAAGCCTGCCACAAAGAGCAGGGGTTCAAATGAGGCAGCTCCTGGCTGCCTGAAGGGACGGCCGGGAGCGCCGAGCGCCCCGCGGGAACGTACCGCTTCGGACGCGGGACGCAGCCCAGAGCGGTCTTGAGCGAGAAAAACGCAGAAGAGGAAAAAAGAATTGCAGAAGAGGAAAAGAATCCCCAGCACGTCCCGGCTGGTCGCAGCACGGCGCACGCGGACTGCGGGTCGCCGAGGCGATGTCACCGCGGTCGGGCCGCGGCGGCAGCTGCTGACGGGAGCGGCCGAGGAGCGCAGCGAGGAAGCCGAGCAGCCGCGGTAAGGACGGGCACTGCCGGGGGCTGCCGGACGGGTGCGGCGGGTTCCGTACGCGCGGCTCAGAGCTCCCGCTGCACGGAGGGAGCCCACGCAAGCTTATCAGAGTAGGACTGCTCCCTAAGATAAAGCAGCAAGCCTGCTTTTTGACTTCAAAAGAACAAAAAAGTACCCCCGAGCATAAACAAAAATCCGTCACATATTAAAATCAAATTTGTAAATATAGCTGAGACATTATGTGCCAGGCAGTGAAAGCCTTGGTATTATTTTCAAGAGTACGATTTTATTTTTTTTTTTAAATCGTATTTTTGCGCGTAACTTTGATCTTCACACTTCCTTAAACTTGCCATGCAAGAATTTTTCTAGGACATACTATTTTCTGAGGGACTATCTGTCTTAAAGATTTTGAAACCTCCATTCAGTCTTTTTTACACTCATGTCTGATTAGGGAGATACAAAACTTTCTGATACTTAAACAGTCTATAAAGGAAATATTTGAAGTATTTCACAAAAACTTAATTTAAAAAAGAAACTAGAATTTATGAGTACATTCATGTAGGCATCAAAGTATTACATGGTCTAACTGCTATTTTTCATGGGTAAAATGAGTCACATTTATTAAAATATGAATGTCTTTAAAGACTGTTACGGACAATGTGCATGCACACATATGAGCACACAGTATGAGCACTTTCTGGTAGTGATTGGATTAAGTGAAAATAAGGTGAGGCCACTGTTAAGGGAAGCAACAACAAAAGCAGTGCTTTCTTTCAGTAATTGCATTCCACATCTATGACAGAACTTTAGTAAAGCACAAAGAACAATCCACAAACAACTAAAATTCTTGGTAATCAAGAAGAATATTTGTACTTCTTGTAACTAAAGTTTTTGCCAAAACTTGAAGAAAGTTACATGGCAACAATAGATACATAAACTTCTGCAGTTTCTTGCAGCAACTGATAGTATTTCAAAACAAAAGTTTTCCAAGACCTCATGAAGACACTTTCGTTCTGATGTGCTGCTTAATCATCCAATCCCCTCATTAGAAAAAGTATTACCTTTTAAGAAAACTGAACTGGTGCTTGAACTAAAATTTCAGTTTTAAGTGGGCAGAAAATCTGACAAGAGAATGCATTCTAACACAAGTGTCTTAAAGGAATTAATTGGTTAATGCCAGTGTGGCACTTTTTACACTGGAAGTAACTAGTGGTAAAACTGCAAAAGTGATTCCCCCCCTAAGTTTGGACTTAAATTTTTCAATTCAGTTCAGTATCATGTTTTCATAACTAGCACTGCATGCTACTATGTGTCAGCCCTTTCCTATGTATTTACTTTAAAACTTAGAGCCCAACTTTAAAGGTTTTTCCAATACATGGAAAAATGTGGTCTACATATAACTGTGCTGTATTTTCACCGTGAATTGCTGTTTCCTTTAACAAAACAAAAAAACAAAAACAAAACAAAACAAAACAAATCACTAGATTTTTCACAGCAATACTTTTCATCGAAAAGCTAAGACGTGAGCTTATTCTAAAAGAAACCCTGCAGCAGTGGACGTCCCTCCTCTTAGAAAAGAGCAAATTTCACATTATGTTTTAAGATTACCTTTGAGAGGTAAAAATTGACAGGATAATTTAACATAATTCCATGGGAGAAAACGTGTAAAGGAGTAAAAAACAGAGCATGACCTCTAAGACAAGGGACAGGGAGTAGGAAAGCAAGCAGATTCAAAAAATTCATGCTTGTCTGTCTTATCACAATGGTGTTGTGAAATCCAGATCATATTACTGGCTTGGTGCCTGGAACATGCCAGCTAACTGTAAGTCCACAAGCACTGGCTATCAAAGGATTCTGTAGCAGCAAAAACCTAAGATTTGTTTTATAAAAATGCAAAACCAAGCCTTCTGATCTTTTCATAGCAGGATTTTGCATTTTCAACACCCTTGCTTCATTTGCTTTTATAATGCAATAAAAATGTAAAACTGCACTAATATAAAAATACCTTTCATTATCAAAGACAAAAGTATTAAACAGTGAAGATATGTTGCTAGCTATTCATGTTTCTTCTTTAGAATGCACAGCTATCAAATTCTGTATGAATTCACAATAAAATACAGCAGTTTATCTTCTAGAGAATAAATGCTGTCTTAGTTAACACTATGCCTTTTGTGAACATGCCTCCTTTATATGCCTCAGTGCCTGAGGATTCTGCACAGAAGATGGCATATCAGAGGTACAGAGGAAAAGACAGCCCATCAAAAGGACTCCTGGCTTTGTTTCATTAAATATGAACAACACAAAAAACAGTGATTAACAGTGGTTTAGCTAGCATAGCTGAATGAGCTCATTTGTATGTATGGTATCATTTTTTTCTTCATAGTCAAAGCAGCCATTTCAGAAAATATGAGTGTTATGCAAAAGTGTGTGTGTATGTTATCCTTTTTATGTATGTGTTTTTCACCTATCTGGGTATTCTAAAAGGCTTTGATGTGTGAGAGTAATTACAGTGCATTCAGTTCTGGCACGCTGGACCTACATGAACTCTTAAACAATCCAACCTCTAGACTGTAAACCCTTCCTCAGCCAGAGCAGTATGTAGAGATGGAAATAAATGGTGAGTGTTGGACCTTGCCTATCCACTCTTTAATTAAATGGAAGTCACCTATTACAAAAAAGCCCCAACCCACACCACAAAAAAAAAAAAACAACCCTACACAGAAAATGGAGAGAAATACTAAAAGACATGAACGCCACAATCCTGAAATTAACTTCTAAGGTATGTAATACTCTGGGAGCCTTTTTAGGGAGGCTGAGTGACAGTGATTATTGTAAAAACAACAGTTGTTATCCCTAAGATGCAATGACTTAAATGGAGAATCCAGCGTTAGTTTAGTTTCTGAGCATTCCGCGTAAGAGTAAGTCACGTAGGAAACCTACTGCATCACCTTGTTTACAATAATTATCATAGCCCAGTAAACGATTAATGCATCCTTAGTTCCACAGCTGCAGCATACAAGCCACTAAAAATCTTTTCTAACTTGTTAAAGTTTGCTGCTGTGTTCTTCATATACCAGGTTCTCATTATCACTTCTACAAACGAAACAGGTAGTGTTTTTTATCTCTGCAGCAAACTCAACTATACTGCAATCCAAATAGCTACTCAAGTCCCCAGAAATGCTCTTGTTATAACGTCTGAGGTTTAGCACAGAAAATTGCCTTCTCTGTAAAGCAGTCTGCAAGGACAGCGAGAGTGCCACGTATCGCATGTTCGAAAGCTGCCTGTCCATGGATCAATGCATCACCATGTCACACCTATGTTTCTCTGGCTTTGTTGCAGTTTACTATACATAGAAATACAAGAGCAGCAGCAAGAAGCAATTCTATTACTTTTACCTACTGGGATCTGCTATGTTCCTTATCTGTAGAAATAAGCCATAATGATGCAATTTAAGATACAAAACTTCTATTCTGGTATGACATCCAGGTAATTGCTTTTCATATTTGTCTTAGTTAAGGTATTCCACACATGATTCATACAGATCATTATTTTGCTTTTGTACTTTTCCAAAATGCTATAGTACAGGTAATGTCTTAAGTATCAAAACCTTTCCTTCTTAAACGGGCTTGTAATGTTAAGCAACACATAATAAAGGTCAGTGCTCAGCCACCTTCCAGTAGTCTTCCTGCTCTTACTTTTTGCAGGACACTGAAAAGCAAAGATATAAAAAGGACATAGTATAAACTCCTAGACACAAAATGCCAATCTCTCAATGGCTGAAAGACTCAGCATTGCAAAACCACTTGAGATTGAGATGAGAGAGTGTTGACACTATACACTCAGGCATTCATATACACATTTCTTTCCAGAGTAATATGGCAAGTGTCTCTTTTATGAACAAATTTCATTCAAAAAAACCAGCCCTAGCATTGAAAAGCTACTGGCAGCATTTTCAGATAAGCTTAATGATTCTGTGATTATTATTTTAAGTCATATTTTTCATCTCATGGAGACAGATCACTTGTACACAGAATCACACAGGCAAAATATTTCATAAAACCTGAGACAATTAGCCTGTCTCTTTAGTAAGAATGAGATCCTCCTAGGCATGGCATCAAAACCAACAAATAATGAAAAAAGATATACAGGTTGGATTATCCAATATTATGCAAATTATAAGTAGCTGAAACCCAAAAAGACCATTGTGCTGATGTTGATACTTTTACTGCTCCCTCTTAAGGCAAGCTGTTTGAAAATAGAAATTAACATTTACCAAATGGTAATTTTTTCATGTAGAAATGTTTTTACCTTTATAATTTTAGGATCACAATAGCAATTAAACAATACGTTATGAACATTTGTACAATTTAATATTGTAAAATACTAAAATCCTGTTGAAGTACATAAATTTCAAGATATTCGTAAAAAAAAAAAGGCAACACATTTTGACTAATGAAAAGCTGCATATAAACAAGACAGAATACAGGACAGAAAAATGTTTCAAAGCAAAGCCAAAAATAAGATTTTATTATCATTTTCTCTCTAAAGGACAGAAAAAGCAATCAAGTGCTGAAACATCCAATATCCCTTTCAGAAAAGTTATTTCCTCTTTTGTCACCAGATCATGGAAATATCCTTACTTGGGTAAACAATGAATAAGCAAACCACCTACTTCCAATTATATACATATAGAGGCAAACATCGGGTATACAAGCCAAAATTTTAACTAAAGCACTTGTGCTGGCTAGGAGTATAAAGGTGCTACAATTATATGCCACACAACAATGCTGCCAAACATTTTCATACAAATGCAGTTATACTGGTAAAAGACAAACACAGGAGATAAAAAAAAGTATTTGACCTCAATAAAAAGTGAAATATACTGCCAAGTAGGGTAGATATACAAAAAACTGAGGTACATCTGCACTAGGGCAAGTTTGCCCCAACTCAATTGCTATGAAAAGTGCTTTTATGAGTATGCACTTGAACAGAATCTAGAAATAAAATAATGAAATTACTTCAACTTGATGTTTAACCAAAATAATTACTTTATAAGTGTGCTTCATTCACCTGTATGCTTGTGTGTTGAAGTTTTGTCAGTATGCATGAGGATAAGAGACAAACAGTGCTGTATCTCCAGTAATTATGAAAATTTCCCTCAAACCTGCAAGCGTGCTTTTAGATTGAAAAGTCTACAGCTGCCCAAGTGGAATTTTGCGCTGGGAACAAATATGGCCCTAGTGATATAGTTTCCACTCAGTCCCCTCCAGAAGAGCTACTGGCAGAGGGCAAGGGGAAAGGAGCCAGAGAAACAGGAAGAACTGCATGATCAGCAAGCAATGGCAGCAGTCAAGTACAAGGAGTATCAGCAATTACAGGGCACAGGAGAAAACTGGAAGTTAATGTCCTAGACGTCAGATATCATCTTTCTCTCACCTGGGAAGCAATTGTAATGTCCTAAGAATCTGATGTTCTGCTACTCAAAGAGGAAGGTATTAAAAAAGCCTTAAATCCTTCCTTAAAATGGTTTCTCTGGCTTCCCTCCCTACTCTCTCCATTCCAGAAAGCTTTTTTGTCCCTGAAAGATTAATCATTGAGAGTTGCTCAAATGACCATGTGTGAACTTCATTTTAATCCAACTGCAGAAAGGAAGGAATGCCATTTATTCATGCAGTCCTTCCCAATATGCAACAAATAGGCCTCATACTAGACACATTTTTTTTAACCAAACAAGTACAAACAGTGAGAGACTTACAAAATTATCATATACAGACTGCAGGAAGGAGGACAGCGGATGACAGTATGATTCTTGTTTCTGTTTGTACTGGGGCATTCTCTAACCAATGTCACTTTCCTTCCACTGATTTTTCTTATAAGAAGAACATCTTAGAAAAGGTGACATGCAGGAAAGATCATGACAGAGAAACATTTCAGGACAGTCTAATTATGCTGATGTCATTCACTGGTGGCCTGCCATCTGCAACCACTGGTCAAACCCTAGAATAGGCTTCCTAGAGAGGGGTCACTCACATGGTCAGGCAGTGGGACTAGATGATCATTAAGATGATATGTTATAATGAGGCTGATGAACTCTGGCCCATTACTTTCTTACACAGTTCTTAAAAAGATCAGGAGAAAAATCTGTTACATGTTGCTCTTTCTTCAGCTCAGAAAAGTATGGGCACCCCAAAGCCATACTCAAAGCAGAGAGATGCTGATATGAGATGCTGTAACAGACAGAAGTGAACTCTGAGGAAAAAAGAGCTTTTTTTCAGTAGTCACAATAAGTACAGGTTTGGGCGGGGGAAGGATATTAGAATTCCAACAGCAAAATAAAACTATTTTACACCTATATGCAAGAAACATTTGCAAAACCAGTCATCTGTGCAGGAACATGAGGCCTAGAAAACTGCCAGGTTTTCCAAGTGTGACCTGCTGTGCAAATGCTGATTATACAAGTTAAAGCTGTCTGGGGTGAATTTATGTTCCCTATTTTCCAAGACTCCAAATAGCATTGCTTTACTTGCAGAAACCATGTCAAACCCCAGATTTTCATGTGACGTGTTTTCAAGACTTTGAAAAGTTCTGTACAGCACAACTCCTTTCTACTTGCAAAATTAAAATGAGTTTATTCCAAATAAGAAACTGAGGCAAAAGTATATAACCAAAAATTTTAAGAAGGATTAAGTTCTAGTCACTTTGTTTGAATCTTTTGCAGAAACATCTATTGTTTATTTCACAAAAACAGAAAAATACAAATGACAACCATATCTTTTCTCAGTATGAATAATAAAGGATGCATATCCAGCATTAGCTTGACATTTAAAAAAAAAAAAAACAACCTCTTAAAAGTCCACAGCTGCCTAGAATCATAAAACAGTTTAGATTGGGTGGGACCTTATCTTCGTCTTACAGAGCAAGTCTAGTTTCAGCATTAGATCAGACTGCTCATAGCCTTACCTAAATCAAAACTTCATATATTTCTAGGAATGGAGATTCTACCACCTGTTTGGGTGACTGCTTCAATCCTCAGTCACCCTCACAATGAAGTTCAAACAAAACCCAGTTTTTTCCTGAGGTAATTTGTATCTGCCATATACTTTCACTGTGCACTTCCAAAAGGAATTTATCTTCTTTACAAACACCCTTTAAGTAGCTGAACATGTGTCTTTCTTTACCTTCTCACCTGGAGGCTACACAAACCTCTCTCT
This sequence comes from Agelaius phoeniceus, assembly GCF_051311805.1. Classification (NCBI taxonomy): domain Eukaryota; kingdom Metazoa; phylum Chordata; class Aves; order Passeriformes; family Icteridae; genus Agelaius; species Agelaius phoeniceus. The sequence continues at coordinate 11,621,558 of NC_135285.1, read as the reverse complement.
TTCTGCTACTATTCATTCATCATGTCTGCCAGCCTCCAGCTAGCCATGCTGGGTGTACTCAGCTGGACTCACTCCAGTTTCTCACAGCTGTTACTATCACCATTTAATGCAATTTAAAAAAACTAATGTAGCAAAGATGAGTAAACAGTAAGGTGATAGATACTTAAATACTCAATGATTATTCCATGAGAAATATTTTAGAAGCAAAGAAATAACACTACGGCAACACTACCTTGGTTAAAAAGTATCTGACTTTATACACTGAAAAAACTCCAATACTGCATTTTTCATTCGTTTTATTTAAGAAAACTAGGTTGCATATACACATGAGGATTAAAAATCAACAATGAAAAGGTTTTAGAAATACATGACATCAAAGTGCTGATCAAGTAGCTGATAAGAGAGTGGTTTGTGGCAGAGTATTTCTGGCATCAGTGACAATGCTAAGCCCATATTTCCAAGTCTACTGTTGCCCACAAAGTTCTGGTATTGATTTATTTTTTGAGAGGTTGTGAGGGCCTCAGCTGTCCACCCTGAATATGAATCTGCATGGAGAACTAAGTTAGGGCAATTTCACCACAGGGCAACTGTTGCAGTATGCCAGTAGACACTACCAGCTGATTTCAATCGCCACGCATTGCCATTGTCCACCATGCACATATGCAGCTATTTTTCCCCTTTCAAGAAGGGATTCTGAAGGGGGATGACTAGGCTGAGTTTAGAGACAGTGTCTCCAGTGAGAGTCACAGTAAATGTTTCAGTTGTAAATTCCACTAGTCTAGAAAAATAACAGATTTTACTGCCTATTATATCTGAGTAGTAGAGTGTTTGACTTCCAGTTATTAAGGACCAATGTAAAATAAGTTTTTCCTTTTTTTTTTAAGCAATGGAGATTCAGTACTGCTGAATAAAGTAAAATTATTGCATCTCACCTAAGCTGTATGTCTTGCAATGTATATGCAGTTCTAAAATACTGCAAATTAACAGTTTGATATTTTTAGAACTTTTAGCAGCATTAATACATATATTAACTTACATTATGTTTACATTTAAAGGTTGTATTTGTAACTGTAAAAAATGGAAAATGTAATTAATATTTAAATGAAAACTCCTATCTTGGAAACTTTTGTGGTACTTGCCTGGAAGAAAGGAATGTTAAAATCCTTGTATTTATTGCTTACTTTCTTATCGTTCTTGGCAGGCTTTAGATGAACTAGCAACTAGTAACTACAGTTCTGACCATAGAAAGATACAACTACTCCTCATGATGTCCCCTTTAACCAACACAAGTTGATGCTGGACCTCATTTGTACAAATGGTTATTATGTACTATTTTGTAAGTTTTAGAAGAGATGATAATTTGTAAATTCACACTTATTTCCTACTCATTACTGTTAAATTTATTTTAAAACAGATTTTACTAAATTCTTTGCAGAAGAATATTTGACCGGAACTAGAGGATCATGATGACAACAAGATTCATCTGTTTAATACTAGTAACTGTTGTGGGAGTTACTACAGGTGAAACACAGGAATTTGAAGGCAATGACAAGGAAAAAGCTCAAGAATTCATTTATATGAATAGATATAAGCGTTCCAGTGACACACAGGACAAATGCACTTACACCTTTATCGTACCTCAGCAGAGAGTGACAGGTGCCATTTGTGTTAATTCTAAGGAGCCTGAAATTCTGCTTGAAAACCGGGTAAATAAACAAGAATTACAGTTACTTAACAATGAACTTCTTAAACAAAAGAGACAAATAGAAACTCTCCAGCAACTGGTAGAGGTGGATGGTGGAATTGTTAATGAAGTTAAACTGTTAAGAAAAGAGAGCAGAAACATGAATTCTCGTGTCACACAACTCTACATGCAGCTATTACATGAAATTATCCGAAAACGTGATAACGCCTTAGAACTTTCTCAACTTGAAAATAAGATTTTGAACCAAACTGCAGACATGTTGCAGCTTGCAAACAAATACAAAGACTTAGAGCACAAGTATCAACATTTGATGTCAATCGCCAATAATCAGACAATAATAATTGCCCAGCTGGAAGAACATTGTCAAAGAATGCCATCCATAAAGCCACTGCCACAAACTCCACAACCACCAATTAAAGTGTACCAGCCTCCTACTTACAATCGCATTAATAACCAGATATCTACTAATGAGATTCAAAGTGATCAGAACTTAAAGGTTCTGCCACCTACCTTACCAACCATGCCTGCAGTTACTAGTATTCCAACTTCAACTGATAAACCATCTGGTAAGTAATATTATTGATACATTTACATTATTTTATGCTAATATGCAGTGGGCAACATTTTTATTGTAATATCAAAAATGCAGTCAGAATTTATTTAGCTAGTGAATTTTACATACATGCTGTAGTAGAAGCACAGAAAGAAAGCAAAAAAACCCCTGTGAATGTCTAAGACACTCTAGCCCCACATATTTTTCTCATGTTACTTTACTAAGACAAACCCATCATTTATACTACATGTATAAGAAAAGGACTTCCAGAAAAATCTTACAATTCAAGTAATCTAAATCTTATTTACCTTTGCTCAAGACTGAACTGCTACAATTCATGACATCTGAAGGAGTTTGACACTGTGTAAACATATGAAATTATTACAAATTTTTTGATCTAGCATCTGATAATGTGCTTGTGTAATTAAAAAAGGAGTAAGTATCTGCTCTGTACTTTATATGGGACACTTGTGCTGTACACAGGAGCAAAAGGAAGTAAGTGGTGGAATAGTAACAGGATATTATACAGCCCTTATTAAAAGATAGAGAGTCACAGATCTCTGAACTCAGAGCTAACTGTAACAGAGTAATGCAGGGGAACTGCACTGAATATATTTCATGGCTATTTGCAAAATATTCCAAAGGACATCAAGGACGTCACAAACTTTAACGACTACCCAATAATGCAACTGCCACACGTTCAAAACCAAACAACCCCTGTATTGTTTCTCCATGGAAATACTCACAATGAAAGAAACTCGAGCAAGTAAGCACTGAGTCTCTTGAGTCTATAAGTCTCTAAAACATTTTGCTACAAAGCAGTATTTTCACAGAATTGCCAAAAGTAGTGCAGCAAAGCCTGCACCTGATCACAGCCAACCTGTGCAATGAAAACAGGAGTGAAATACAAGAAAAATAGTAAATGTCTTCTATTAATCTGTTGAAAGTCTCCCTTTCTCAAAAAGTAGTAGACCAGTATTCTCTCTATTACAGACTTATTACAGTCTTACTAGTCTCAGCAGCTTCACTCTTAACTTTGTTCACACTGTTTTCTGGTTGTGGTTTTTTTGTTGGTTTTTTTTGGTAGATGCCTCATTCCTGAAAGTGTCAAAGACCAGGCTGGATGGGGCTTGGAGCAACCTGGTCTAGTGGAAGATGTCCATGCCTGTGGAAAGGAGGTGGAATGAAACAAACTTTAAGATCCCTTCCAACCCAAGCCTTTCTGTGATTCTACAACTCCCTAAAGACAATTTTATCAAAACTACCTACCTTAAAATTCAGGGTGCTCTCACTTTTTCATGGGAAAATACCCTAGCTAAAATGTTGAAAAGGTTCCTACCTGACAAAAAAGCACTTGTCACGAAAAAGTAGTAGCAAATTCTACTTTGACGTGCTTCTAATAGTTCATCTTAAATCACTTTCAGAAAAAAGATTCATATGGAGTAGAGCACTGCTGCCATGTGCCATAAAAGAAACTGCAAGATTAGAACAGTGTAAATACTACATTGTGTACTGCTGTATATTTTTTTACAAAGACAAGGTCAAAGCTGTTTGACTATTTTAGAAGTTCTTCAATAATTACTTACTTTTTTATTTTTAGTCAGTGCCACTACACATTGTGATAAAATAATGAGCACTAATAATTTAAACTGCTCTGGTTTAACATTTTTTTCCCCACCTCTCATAATGAGCCATGCAATGGTGTGACAAGAGCATGGCATCTATATCTTAACTGCAAGAAATCTAAACAGTTAGCACCAAAAGAAATGGAGAAGGGGCTTATAAGTACAGCTCCAGGTACAGTCTCTGATTATGACTGAGGCAACAAGAACACAGCATCCACAGAACAAAGACTTGGATTGCCTCTTTGTACACTGACTTGCTGATTAAAATAGTTAAAAATACCAAAACCTCAGTGTTTTAATCTTCAAAACACTGAGATTATTTCTATAAAACTAATTTATTTCTAAAGCATTTGCTGAGTACCATTAGTAGTGTTGGACAATGCATATGAAAAACCATAGGACTGAAATAATTTAAAACAGAAATTACTCTTGATAGCAGTATATGCTTCAGTAAGGCTCCTAGTCAGAAGATCTGACAAGCCTTACTCCTTCAGTGGGCAGGCAGAATCAATCCAGGGGCTCTAATCTCTAATCCTGATGATTCTTGTTGACTTCACCCTTCTGCTGAGGAATCAAGGCAGGTGATATTTCTGAATATCTCAGATTCATTAAAACAGAATCTATTATACCACTGGAGAAAATTTATTGAAAAAACAGGAATATAAGATACTTTCAAAAAGCATAAGCTCTTTATAGACTCTCTTGAACTGAAAACAAGACTATGTTAACTGCAATTTCTGTGAATTCAAAGTATATTGAGTCCTGTCATTTATATAAAAGTTTCTCTCACAAGCACCCTATGTTAAAAAGAAAAAAAAAAAAAACTTAATTTCTATGTTATCTTGTAATTTATTAAGGTGGCAGCAGTAAGACCTACAGCCTGAATTTATGTTGTTGCTTCCACAGTTAATGCCTGTGCCAGTGACATTTTTGGGGATCAAAAAAGCTGAATTTCTCAAAGACAGAATCAAGGTCAAACTTACTGTTTTGTTTTCTAAAGGAAATTCTTACTTATCTATGCAGTATTCCTATTTAGTTTCTTTGGATATATATTTGATGGTAAAAGTACCAGTGCAGCTGCCTTAAATTTTTTTTTTTTTCAAAATCTACCTTTACCAGTAACGCATTATGAAATGTTCCAGAAATAATGTTACAATAAATGGATCTGTTTGAAAACACTTGGTGAATACTCGTCCTCTAATAAGAGGAAAAACAAATACGCTATTCAGTGAAATCAAACTAGTACAAAAAGCTACCAGCTCAAATACTGCCCTGCTTTAAAGAAATGCTCAGTGGCAGCTTGATGCAGAGCCTTTCTGTTTTGACACAGGGCCCTGGAGAGACTGTCTACAAGCATTAGAAGACGGCCATGACACAAGCTCCATCTATCTTGTAAAACCAGAAAACACAAACCAGCTTATGCAGGTCTGGTGTGACCAACGGCATGACCCTGGTGGCTGGACTGTCATTCAGAGACGGCTGGATGGCTCTGTCAACTTTTTCAGGAACTGGGAAACATACAAGGTTAGGACAAGAGAGCCAATTAATGTTTTCCACCCTCTAGAACTTACTGATAAAGTTAATTTAAAAGGGTGGTTTTAGAGTCTGGCCAAGAGCCTACTTGAAAAAGAACTTGTGTGTTTACCCTTCAGAAGATAATTCTCTATAAAATAAGTTTACTGCAGTTTTCTACTTAAGAATACACTCAGATTTACCACTAACACAGATGCAGGACATTAACATGCTTCTCTTGCTTCCTTTACAGCAAGGATTTGGTAATATAGATGGAGAATATTGGCTTGGATTAGAAAACATCTATTGGTTAACAAATCAAGGCAACTACAAACTGCTCATAACAATGGAAGACTGGTCAGGTCGAAAAGTATTTGCTGAGTATGCCAGCTTCAGACTGGAGCCAGAGAGTGAGTACTACAAGCTGAGACTGGGACGCTACAACGGCAACGCGGGAGATTCTTTCACCTGGCACAATGGCAAACAGTTCACCACGCTAGACCGGGACCACGATGTATATACAGGTAGGAGGTCCCTCTCAGCTGCCTTGCCACTTTTGCATTTACATCCCTGTCCCCCCCGACCCCCTTTTATCTCTTTTGAAAAAGGAAACATACTTATGGTCATACATACAAAAAAAAAAAAAAATTGCACTTACAAAGGGATTTGTCAATTAGTACCTTATGAAATACAAACTGATGTGTCAACCCTTATACATACTAACACCAAAATTAAAAGTTTTTACACTAGACAAGGGTCTGTAAAATACACTATGAATGGTTATTTGACACAGTAACACCCGCTGATTTTCAGGCAAGAGAAAGTAACAAAAAGGATTCTATCTGTAGAACCTAACTACTTTGCTGGTTCCTGAAGAAGCCTAAGTTCACTTTCTACCACAGGATATCTACATGTTAAACATACTAAAAAAAAGCCCAGATCAACCAGCCAACCATCCAGTGAAGTTTGCTACTATGCTTGCTTGAAGATTTTTCATTTACTTCTCAGCCTGAACTGGAGCTTTCTTTTGCAGGTAACTGTGCTCATTACCAGAAGGGAGGATGGTGGTACAATGCATGTGCTCACTCAAATCTCAATGGAGTCTGGTATCGTGGAGGACACTACCGCAGTCGGTATCAGGATGGTGTTTACTGGGCTGAATTCCGGGGAGGATCATATTCACTAAAGAAAGTTGTTATGATGATAAGACCTAACCCTAACACATTTCACTGAAATAACTCTTCTCTTGGTTTGCTTCTAAAAATCACATAAAGCTATGATTTTATCACCTGAAATTATCTTTTCAGAAATGAGGAATGTAAGATACTGTACATTTATTGATAAGGTATGAGGGCTTGTATATTATATTTTCAAGAATCATGCCCAGAAAAAGAGCTGAAGAAAAGGAACTGTAATAACATTCAGAACACCTCTTGGTCCTATTAGAACTTGCAGTTTACATGAAAACTGTAGATAAACTTCCTGGTTTTTATTCCCTGTAAATTAAGTTTGGAAGATAAAAATATTGCCACCACATTTAAGTATTTTTGTATGTTATGTATAAATATTCTCAAATACAGGAAATACTACAAACTGTACAGTAAGAGTTTTATTATTATTATTGTTATTATAAGCAATCATTTGACACAGGAATCATATCCTTTGAACTATGTAGCTGGTATATGTACATTAGTGTGATGATTATGTAATCTTTGTTAACTACCATGAATAAATTTAGAACTATATAATTCTGTTTTGAGAGCAGATACTCAAACCATTATTGTCCTGATAAATCCGGTCTTTTCCCTTCACTATGTGCATTTAAATAATCTGCTCCTATGAAAGTTCACCATTAACTCAAATATTTTAGATTAAAAACATTAATTATTTCTTACCAAAATGAAGTAGCTACTTGCATATGGAAATTAATCCAGATTTATAATAGGTATTCTGTGCTCTATAGCCAACATGTTATACTACACAACTGTTACGGTATTTTGTACCCGACTTCAGTGATTACCTGCTGTGTAGCCTCTATATTCAGAAATGGCTGGATACAAATTAAAGGGTCTATCCAACTTTGCAGGCAAATGATGGATACCAATTTATAAGCTATTTAATAACCTTAGCCTTTAGATAAAAAATTATATAGAGAACTTATCCATAGCAAAAAAGTTATTTTAAACATATTTCACAATTATTACTGTCAAATTATTAAACAGATTTACTCATATTTAGAGGTCAGTCATACGTATGAAATACAGACTGGAGTAATTCTAATATTCTTCTGAGATAGGTTTCTATAACAGATTGTCAACACACCCATTACAAACAAACTACTACAAAAAATACAAGTTAAAGAATGCATAAAAGAGGCAGAGTGAAAGCCTCTAGAAGTTCAACATATTTTTTGGTCAGCCTGTATGACACTGAGTGTTTGTGTGTGTTTGCATACTTTTCCCTTATTACCTCATCACATCTTTACCACAGTATGATGTGTGACGTAGCATGTGCTGTATATAACTGAAAGTAGGGTTTTTAATATATTAGATTACCCCTGTAATATTGTAACCCTTAATAAAGTACCAAATGTTATTTTAACATGTTGAGATTTCATCTTGTTGTAGTTCAGATTACTACACAATAGTCTGCCTCTGATTCAAACAAACTCTGATATGCAACCACTGTTGATGTGTGTGAAGTGTTGAAATATTGCAACATAAAAAAGCAAAACAATTTTCAGCTGAAAAAAATACAGAATTTCCACACAGCCCAAGGAGGAGCAACTTTTTGAGGGTTATATGAAACACCCACATTTCCCAAACAGTATTCAAGCTTTATCTTCCATGGGGTTATCTATTCAGTTCTGGAAAAGATTTGTATTTTAGATTAGAAATATTAAATGCACCTACTGGCCCTAAAGTCTGGCTGCAGTACTCTTACAATTAGTAGCATTAAGGCTACTTCATGCTTGGATTGAGGAAAAAACCCAGAGAAGTTCAGGTATCTACTGTGCAGATCTCAAGATGAGGCATTCCCTAGAAAAGCTATTACAGTTGGTCTTCTGTAGCTGGAGATATGGCTGGAAATACATCTTCATAGTATACACTCAAAATAGGCTTTAAACCCATGTTCAAGCTGACAGTCTTTTGTTAAAATAATAATATTTCTTAACCTTTTACCTAAAAGGTGAGTCATTTACCTAGATACTCTTCCATGTAATTAAAAAAGATAATGCACAGAAGTCGGTCCATGACTACCTGGAGATACCACATGTGAGAACAGAACTTACTAAATTTTTTGCATAAAATTTGCATATTTGCATAAAATAATTTTAAACACAGAGCCTGGCATATCAAAAGTAATTAAACATTAGGGATTTGGAACTTATACTGTGAAGTTATTGGCAAGTACATTGGCAGAACCACAGATTCCACTATGCTTATTTAAAAAGAAAAACCACACAACAGAACTCAGTTTGCACTAGGTCCACCTACTGTAGTAGATGACATTACTACAAACTGTGAAAGGCCTTAGTTTTTCCCATTTCCCTAATTATTTCCAAAGGTTTCAATTACACTACTTCATTGCTCACAAATGTACATCTTTGGCAACCCTGCAGTCTAAAAATCCCATACCATACACTTTCCTATCATTAGCAAAAGCACATCAGGTGACTTTATGCAAGAGAAAATTGCAGCCCTATGGAGAGGATCACTAGCAACTGCAATTCTCCTGTAAACCTCCATTTCAAGCAGTGCCATAGGAAGCTGACATTGCTTTTCTGAATTTTTGAAATATCTCTACCTTTTTCAGAAGTGTAAAGAAGATGCTGTCAAACTAATACATTATCTATATATCAGGAATGAAACAATGGGGCTCCACCTATAGCATTTAGACAAAAGGCTACCACAAGATTGATGTAACCTGAGAAGACAACTAGTTATTCTTTTGTATACAAATTTCCAAAGAATTCTTTCCTGAAACTGTTCGATTATCATTCAAAGTTTTCATAATTACCCCCACTGTTATATTCCAAGTGGAAAAGAAGCAAACAGTGCAACAAATCTATAGATGATAAGATCATACCCAACTTTGTTTGTTCTGTGACATACAGAGACAATCTAAAAGACCACCAGCAGTGAAGACAAGAAAACACTGTAACTAGCAATTACAGCCACGAATTTTCAAAACAATGTGAGTGCTATTTTTTCTTAAATCACACTGTGGCTAAACACTTCCAACAGTCCACATCACAGCCTTGCCAATCTCATGATTTTTTTCTTTCTTTCTCTTCTCCCTTTTAAAAATTGAAAGACCTGTCTGAAAACAAAACAACTGTTGGATGTTTAACAGGTACTTTTAAACATAGTAAATACTAGTCTCTCATATTATAGCCTGAGGTTGGAAACGTAACAGTAGTTGTCTCCTGTATTCATCTGGTTACACAAAATGTCCAACTGCACCTCTCAGAATGCAGGGAAAGCCTTACTTTACAAGAAGAGCAATACTGCCTAGTCTTTGCCATCAGCAGGGAGAGGGTCTCATGTATGAAACAAGATACAACATATGCAGGAGAATTCAAAGTCTCAAGGAGACTGGCTAAAGACCAGCAGGAATTTAAGATTCAAGTTGGATTAGGAAGGAAACATGCAATTTTTTTCCTTTCATTACCCAAGTCTTTTATTAGGCTTGTAACACACATGTTCATTTCAGAAATATTTTAAATCTTGTATAAAAGTGGCTTGGAGTGATTTAGTAATAACTGGGTAGTATTAAAACATTTCTTACACAAGGCTGTGAGCTAATTCTATAAACCAGAGTAACTGGAAAACTTCAGTGGCAATTTTAATTTCCCAGTACATCCTCTAACTCATATCAAGCAATCTCAGGCTTCCACAGATAAAATAAGAACCTCTCTCACAACCAAGTAAATTTCTTGCAGTGAGACAAGAGGCTCTACAGCACAAAACAGGATCCCCAAGAACTCTGCAAATCCTCACACCTGATCATTCTCAATTCAGTTGTTTTATATTCAGTAGTTACTCCTAAAATCATCTATTGGTCTACTTGTTCATTTACACAAAATAAAGAAGCTGTTCTGTAAGTAATGCTGTCTTTCCTTGAGAAGACATTTATTCACTGAAACGAGTCTCAATTGAATATTCTCTTTTGATAAGCTAAATATTCATTCAAATCTGAAATTATTTACAAAGCAGTTTCAGTAACTGATACCAAGCTTTCAATACAGTTTTAAAAGTACGGCCATTAGGAGTGGTGGTCAATTTTATTAAATAAGAAATATTTTAGATAAGTAGTGCTGATTGTTTCCCACAGCAAGCTGTACTAGGACTCATGCTGCTGGACCTATTCATAAGTGATATGAAAATGGGAATTAACAGAAACAAAAATCTGCTAATGATATTTATTAACTAGAGAAGCAAAGAGAAGGGCAGACTGATAGGAATTATGGAAGACAAACTGCTAGGACAGTAAAACAGAAGATGAAAATCTACAGACAGTGTTACATACAAGGGGAAAACAAAGAATCCTGACTTTCCATACAAAACAAGAAGAGCAAACCAGTGCCAATAAAGGCATAAACTTAGCATTACAAACAGTTCATGCTTGCTACTCTGTGATTGCTACTAAGCTTTGAGGTAGCTGAATGTCAGAAAATATTAAGTAGAGCACAAAAAGCTTCCTGAATTAACTGTATAAAATATAACCTGCATTTCTATCTTAAATTTTGCAGGCAGTACACTTCATGTGCACCCTCTTCCCCTAAAAAAAGGATACAGGACTGAAACGCTGCCCAGGCAAGTTGTCAAGGATGCCAAGTGGCATCTGTACAAGACATGATCAAGTAATCCAAGGACTCTTCCTTTTGGAAGAGAGGTAATTGAAGATTTACTGTGAAGGCAACAGATAATGACTGAAGTCCATAATGTCAGGAGTAGTCTCAAGCTGTGTAAGGAACAAGGTAGGGTTTATCTAGTGAAGGTAAAAATTACCATGTTCAATTCAAGCAAAAGAATGTGGTACTGGACAGAGTTGAAGAAATCCTGCCAGCTGTGTATTGTGTATGCAAGTTTATGTGTGCTTAAAGCAAGAGTGCAAATGTTCACAGAAGATAAATCTACTGAGGCATTAGGGGTTAGCAATACAGATAGCAATTCTGGCACAGGAAGGCTAAGCAGAATTTTTGATCTCTTGTTACCCAGGGTCACCAATTTAAAAACATTTATTCTTTTTAGCTGCAGTTTAGCATCTGATGAAATCACTAATAAAGCCAGAAAATAGCTCATTATATTGGACTACTTTCATAACAATAACCTTTATGCAGAAATATTTCTAGGTGAAAACCGACCAAAAAACCAATTCATCAAATGGCTACTCTGTGCATGTCACAGAAGAAAAGGAGACAATATCAAGGCTGGACAGCATTTTAATTGCAGGTCTCCCTTTTAATACATTTTCACATTGAATTACATGTATATTTATTCAGCACCTGAGAGAAAAACTCCTTCCAAAAGTATGTAAACATCTGTATAGCCCAAAAATCTCAACCTGACTTAACTTTTCCAAATATGAAATATATTGAACCATTCTTCTACATACAGGGTTCTTCAGGTGCACAACATGGTACATTAGCACTCGTCTGTCAATGAGCTACAGATAAATAAGGTAATTGTTCACACTCACCTAAATATGGAATTGTAGGAACCATTTTTAAGCTTCTGATGTACTCTCGTGTCCTTTTATAATTATCTTCCTTAGACAGTAAATAGTCTAACTTCTCAAAGGTGGTCTTGTCTTTCCGATTCAAAAGCTACAGAGAAAATGGAGATCACAAAATTTTCAAGGACAAATCCACACAAAACTAACAGTCAGTAACTTGTTGAATTGCCCAGAGTAAAGGAGAACATAGTCTAGTTAAGATTAAATTTATCATCATCATCCAAAGCAGCACAATGTTTGAAAACATGCTACCTGTTTTTAAAAAAGGCCATTTAGTGTAGGTCTTAAGCTATGAAAAAACATGACCACTATTTCTGACTAATTTGTCAGTGATTCTCATATCGCTAAGTAAGTTTTGAATAACCTCAGCAATAATACATTTTTAGAGGAAAAAGTATGCTATAATACAGTCACCAACATTCTCATAACTTAGCAGAGATGCTAGAAATCCTCTAAACTTAAGAGTAAAAAGAGCAATGTTAAATCCTCTAAATAAATGCAAACTGTGCCATTTCAATGAAATGCCATTTCAACAGTACCTTATTAAAAGTATGACAAAACTTTTCAGAAAAAAAGTATATGCAAAGTAAATTATTGTGGTATTAAATCCATGTTTTCTATTTATTAGACTTATTACAGAAATCTAGAAAAAACATTTAGGAATGCAAAAATCCTAGTCACAGGGGGCTGAAAAGTAAACATAAGATCACATTTTCTATGTTTATAAGAAACATAGCTATAAGAACACATTTTCTGTTTCTGCTGTTTTAAGAAACCCCAGAAATATTTTTAAGATGGTCTTAAAAGCCAGTTGAGTTAGGAGTGAGTGGAGAATTATGGCACTGTACACTGGCTTCTTGCATGTGTCCTTTCTGACAAGAGACAGCTGCTCCATAGCACATTCTTTCATACACCTTTTCCTCTGGAAAATTCCAGTTCTCGTACTGCCTAGCTTTTAAGTCTAGTTAATAAAAAAATAACATAGAAAGGATAGAAATGAATATATCAAAATAATTTTGCTGTTTTCTTTTTAGCACCACTGAGAATTGCTCGAGGCCCTGCCACTGCAATGTATTGTATTTTTGAACTACTGTGCCAACAAAGAGCCTGGCACCTCTTTAGGTCTAAGTCAAATTAGTCACATACTTCATCTCACACATGAGCAATTCTCCCTATCCATTTCCAGCTTCATCGAGCTGCTCAAAACATCAGGCATTTACTTTTTTATTAGATTATAACCTCATTCTGAGCAATTAAATCATAAAATAGTTGCAAGCATTTTAAAAGCTTGATAAACCTATCCAAGACTTAAGCTCTGAACTATAAGACTTATAAGGTCTGAACAGTCAATGTGATCCATGGTGTGTGGAATGGATGAGAATTACCCAAACATTTGTATAGTTAAACACTACATGGAGTAGAAATAACCTATAGTTGTGTATTCCTCTTTAAAGAAATATTTAAATTTACTCCAAGTATGGCTAAGAAATTCTACCTTCCAGAGATGGAATTTCTGAAAATAGAATTATCAATGCTTTTTATTTCTAACATAAATAAAAACTGAAATGCATCACACAATAATCACAACATTAATGCTTGTATATTTGTAACATGCCTTTTTCCTTCCTTTTAGGTAATGTATTAAATGATAGGCTATGTTTTGGATAAGGGGACACTGATACACGTTCTGTACAAGGGTGTTCTAAGATTACTTATCAACAGAAGTTTTCTTGAGCATACAACCAGTGGCTTCTAGAACACACAGGGAAATAGGAAATTTACAGGAAAATAGATGCAGCAAAAACTCTGTTTTTCACAAAACATGTAACAGACCACTGCTTCTGCTACAGTACCACAAAAACAAGAACATAAAAGCGTATTCCTCTAGAGTTTACAATATGACAAATTCCAAAGAACCTCAGAATTCCAACAAGACAGAAGGGACAAGGGTCAAGGCAACACTTACAGCCCAAGTTTTGGTGAGCCTGAAGATAGGTGCACTCTGCAGTGCTGACACCACAGACATAAGAGAATGAAGATTGTTCAGTTCTAGAAGCTTCTGAAGAAAGGGAATAATAGCTTTTAGCACATTGGAAAAGGAAGCAGGATTAATTAATATAAAAGTTGCATTAATAAACCATTATTTTTCATTAATAAAATACAAAGTTTTCATCTATGACTGCAGACAAAATATTATCCCAATGCTGTCATGTGCAAGATTCTTAAGACCACTTTAAGAGTTGCTAATTTTACAAGTATACCCATCAATAAATAGGCATTTCAGTTTCGAGAACACAAACAGTACTTGATTTCAGTTTGTCATTTTCTAAGGCTATTCCTTCAGGAACAGAAAATAGGAAAAAAGTATTCGATGCATTGTTCTTGAAAAGAGTAATGTAATTTTAGAAATCAAATATTTAATCAAGCAAAAACATTACAGGAAGATGCTGACAACCCTCTCAGAATTAACACAACTTTTACCTTTGTAATCTGTTGTATAGGAAAAATTTACCTCACTTCAATGTATTTTGAATTTACTCTGTGTGTTGACAATTACTCAAAACACACTGATCTCAGGCAGACAATACTTTGGAATAAAACTGTCAAGATGATAATGCTTGCTACAACAAGCATAAAAATGTAAAATAGAAAAATGAGAACTGTGTCACATAGCTTCTTTGTGAAGCCTAAGAAGAGGCTGGATTCATCCTTGACTGAGCCATTTACTCACTGCTCAGAAGCATTTAAGGAAGATCTGGACTTTATGGAGGGAAAAGCAGGAAAAGTAAAAAAGCAAGAGAAGGAAAGAGGGCAGTGTTCCCCCTCATGCAGGCTAAAAAAACCCCAAACACCACCACTCTTATTTCTAAGAACAACCGAGGACCTCCAAGTCGAACATTCTCCTGTTACTTGGACTATTGTTTTGTTCCAGTAACTTACTCAGATAAATTTTCTTCTCAAAGTACAAAACTGCTAAGTAAATTGATTGGAAATATGCACAATAGAAAATTTGTTTTGTACTACACAGAAAATATTATTTTAATTACCTACACACATATGCAATTTCACACATAAAAAATTCGCACTTGGGACTTTGATCCAAGTGCTGTGTCACTCAGGGTCACATAAAACAGAATGACTGCAGGTCGTGAAAGTGATAAATATTTTAAAATTTGTTTGTTTTAAAGTTATGTGTAAAATGCAGTGCTCAAACTCAATAAAATAACGGAGCTTTAAAAGCAGTGCTTTTTACCAGCAACTACATATTGCAAGCAGGAATACAAGTCTCACAATAGCTATTTTAGAAGCAAGGAATTTCTTTTCAAAAAGTTAAGTTTTAAAATGGTGGGAGACAAAAACCAGAAACATTTACAACCACATTTGATGTTGTCAACACACAATTAGCCACCAACAACTCAAACCACTTTTAAACTTGGTAGGTAGAGGTACAAGATGAGTCACACCGAACTGGGTAGGTTCATCTAACCAAGCAGAAAAGAACAGTTCTCGTTCTTTTCCTTTATCTTAATCATGTAGTACAACATAACAGATGTGCTAAAACAGAATTGTTACCCTCTGCAGTCCAACAAGGGCTCACAGGAGTAGTGCAGAAACAAACACGAAGGAGTTAAGGTTTTGAACGATAGTGTAAGAAATCTGCACTTACTTTAGCTATTTTCACGAAGTGGCTCAGTATTTCTGCCCTTATTTTTAAGGTCTGTGCTGTTAATATTTCTCGTACAACCCAAAAACTGACCTATAAAAGTAAACACATAAAACTTTAATTTGTTACCAAAAAAACGGACTTTATTAGTCTATTAGATGAAATATTTGCAAACTCTCACAATACTCCAGGAAAAAAACAGGGTAAGGAAAGAAAAGATTTCTGATCCCATGAATTCTCATCTGTATCACTGCAATTGCCCTGAAGCATTACCAGCATAAGAGGTAGAGAAGTGAGACAACACCAAGATAACTGAATGCACAAGTGAGACCCAGAAAAAAAGAAAAAATATTGCTACTGTTGCACCACAGCAAAACAAATCAGGAACTAGTAATTAGGAACAAGGGGTCTAGAGGAACAACATGAAAATGTGGACAAAGCAATTGAAAACAGGAGTTGTAATTTAAAAATCTTAATCCTCATTTGGAAAAACAGGTTTTAATTCACATGAGTAGTTCCGTTTAACTTTACACTCAAAGACAACTGTCAAACAGTACCTGTTCATCACAGTAATCAAATTATATACCTGGTTAAATCTCCTAGTAAAGGCAACAATATTTGGAGCAAGGGTGTGTTTTTCTTTCTTATTCCATCCACAGCTGGCTAGTTCCTAGGAAACACATTTAAAAATTGCCTTAAAAAACAGAAATGAGTTCTCCTTGACACTAATTCTAAATCACTCTTCTGTTTTTTAGAACCACAAGTCTCAATTTCAATCAAAATGTTGTTCAACTTCGCAAATGTACACTACTAATTTTAGACACCTTCATATGAAAAGGCAGAGTCAGCCAAAGAGAATTCTGCCTCTGAAAAGCACTTTGTAATGCTGATAAATGGAACACACTCTAGAGATCTGTACATGCCTGTGTGAGCAGCAGGAAAAGCATTTTCAGCTCCAAACACATTCTGAATCCCCATCTCCAGCACTTAAAACTTGGCAGATAAAAATGCCAATTTGCATCTGTCAGGACACAGATTCTCCACATGAAAAGTCCATGTCTGGTCTTATGATACTAGAAATCATATATTTATGTGGAAAAAAACCTCAGATATTCTACAAGGGACAGCAAAACTTACCTTTGGTAGAAAAGTGGAAGAGATCAGTAACCTAAGGATATTAAGTGATTGCAAGAGGGAAAATCCTGTGTATGGCAAAATCATTTTAGGTTTAAATTCAGACTGAATAGGAAGGTTGATAAAAGAGAGTGATTCAAAATGCCCCTGTGTGTTTGAGAATTACACTTTGTCTTTTTTTTTTTTTCTGTATGGAGGGATGCTGGCAGTTTCCTCAGTGAGCACAGTCACAGGAAACATTCCCATCAAGTGTGCAAAACCTTGAAATTTGTGGAGATTGCAATTTCAGGACTTGAAAAAAAATCTAAATGAAGTCACATAGAAATCTAAAATGTAAGCATAATTATTTCTGCTGGAGAACAAAGAATTATTAACTAGACATCCTTTTTCTAAACTCTGCAAAGTAAAATGCAGATGTGTTTCTTAGTAATAGCTGTTGAAGAACAGGAAAAAGCCTCAGCAAATAGCACACTTAAAGGATGTTTGTGTGTTTGAGATAAGACTTGGCAACCAAAACTCTAAAATCTTAGGTATTTCCATCCATGCATAAGGTCATGTTAAAATAATAAAACCTTAAATTTCAACTAGAAAATGTTAACTTTCTTAGTCTAATAACTTAACTAATAGCAAGGGAGAGTTTCATGACAAATACACAAACTATTTCTGGCTTTAAAATGTAGTCCTACAGTTGGCAGAATTTCAGGATAGAAGCAGTTGTTTCTTTTTGGCAAACAAACTATATTGATGATTCCAATAAAATGAAAATCAGAAAGCACAATTAACAACTAATAGTTCATGGTAACTGCTACATATCCAAAGATCTATATTCTAGCAGAAGCTGGAGATACAATAGTTTTCCTTCTGATCACTCCTCAGTGAGTTACATCTGCTTGCCAGAGTAGCACTTTAGGGAATTTCATTTCCAAAAGGCAAAATGAAGCAATTACAAAGGAAAAGAAGAAAAGCAAATCAATTGTTTTGGGATATTTTTTGCTATAAAATTCTATAGCACATGTTTCATAGCAACTAAAGTAAATTCAAAATTTGCTTTAAAAATGAACATCTATAGTTTTGCATTTTGTTTTTTAGTTCGTTCATCTCCTCAGAGTATGACACTACCTCTGCTTTTGGCAAAGGTAGTTAGAATAAAAAAAACCCCCTGTTTTGTCCTGATATTTGTCGAAACAAAACTTCCTCATAGAAAAGCATCTATGTATCAATTTGTACATATAGAAAATCTTTTGCTAGCAGATTTTTCTATAGGCATTGTTAATTTCTTATTGCATTATTTGTTAGCCATTTTCTTCCCCACAGGAAAGAAAATTCTCCCCAACAGCCTGGAGCACACACGCAATTTCAGAAGCATGAGAGTGTTTTCAGCTATAAAACTCTCTTGGTGTTCTTGGGGGAAAAAAAGGAATTATCTGACAGGAAGGACAGACAACAGATAGACAAATTTTTTATTTCCTTCCTATATTTTCTCAAAATAGAAGTCTGCTAATCCCTCTGAACTACTGTAATAAATGATGACTTGTTTTGTTAGTGACCTAATTAGGTGGCTGGACCTTCCACTAAAAACCTTCTAAACTTGACTGCCCCTACTGATGTCAGATATTCAGTTCTGCTGACATTATGGGGGAGCATGGGCTGCCCTTCATAAAACCATGATATTCCAACCTAAGAACAAGAAGACAACAAGCCACAATGGATACATGGTCTTGTAGTCAAAACACCTGAAGCAGGAGTCACGTGATTCTCGTACCTTTTGCAGTAAATAAATTTATCATATTTTACCCAAATTTGTCATATTCTGACAACTACTTTTATTCTTCATTTCTCAAGTTCTTACTACTGATTTTCAAACGTCTTTGTTAACTTTGACTGCTTTTCCTCAACAGGCCTCAGGTTCCCTTATGTGTCTTTCTAAAAAGGTTAAAATCTTAAAAGACTAACTTTTAAGGGTTTGCGCTAATTTAATCCCAGCATTTATTATTCTGAATCTTAAAATTAAGAAGCTTATAAAGCAGTTGATGCAGTCTAAAATTGAGATTATGGCCAGAGGCAGGAGTCAAAAGTCTGAAATCAGATATGAATTGAAAAACAGCAGCAGAAGGGAGAATAGAAAATTTTTGCACTTGATAAACTTATCCTGAAGAAACACTCCACTCAAAGCAAGACAAGAAGACTTCCAGAAAAGCATAGTTATCCCCTTTGGCAACAGATGACAAACCAAAGTAACTCATGCTGGATTACAGATTCACAGTACTAATAGGGAATATACCTAGAAAAACATTAGTGCAGTGCAAGAAAGTGAGCATTTTTGAACAAAAAAAGCATTCTTTGAATCGTCACATTTCTTCAGGCACTGATTTCCAAAGATGGTTCAAGAAAACCTACCTCAGGCTGTATAGCTTTAAATACTGGCATATCCATCAATGTTATCTGGCTCTGAAATGAAGACAGAATTTTACATTGTGTAATATGAAGAGCTAACAATGATGTATTTCTATCTGCCCTTCGGTAACTACAAACCATACACATATTTCTTACTAACCAGAACTAGCCTATGCTAGGGTCTCTTAAAGACTTAAAAAAATGCAAAGTAAAACAAATATGCTGTGTCAGGTCAGTACTACATGATTAAATCCCAAGACAGGATTATTTTATTGAAGTTGATAAAGTCAGAAATTTGTTTTCAAAAACACTGGAGGTTTATTTAAAAGCTGGGGGTTTTTTAAGAAAAAATATTTCATATATTTTTTAATACTCTGCAACCCTGAGTATTATATAAGCTTAAATGCAAAAATAACATTTATACTTACAGCAAACTCCTCAGGAGTTACTTTCAACACATCAAATACAACTGCATCATAGCTTTTATTGGCATAATCTGAACTTCGCCCTTCCAGGGAATCTGAGCTGCTACTACCCTAAAAAGAAAAAATAGTAGGCTTATCTGCAGAATGATTAATTTAATCTCAAAATGACTGACTCCATTTTGATGGTATATTACATTGCTCTGAACTCACCAATAATACATGGCTACTCTAAGTTACAGAGTAACAGGTCAAAAGTGCCATTTAAAATGAAACAAAATGAGTAATCATTAACAACAACAATAAAAAAGCATGGCTGTGAACACCAAAAACCATGGAGTGCTCTGTAATTACTCTCTTGCCATGTTAGTTCTTTTTCTTACAAATGGTGTAGTATGTGACTAGCAGTGGAAAGGGCTTCTGTGAAAGCTGAAACAAGCCAAAATTTCTATTTTGATACAGGAGCTAATAAAACCCAACGAACTGTACCTCTGGAGTGGCAGAGGTGACCATCACACTGGCCATGAAGTCATTCCTTTTATACATGCTCTCCACACGGTGCAGGAAGTTTCAGCTCAGCCAGCACTGGTTGAAAACAGAAATTCCTGCAAAGCAAATTATTTGTGGAATAAATCAGACTTATTAAAAAACCCAAAATGCACACAGAAAATAACCCAGCAATACAAGATATTTCATTTTCCTACTCAGAGCAAAGGACTTAGGAAACAAGATTTATCTTAGGAGATAGATGCTCTTTTCTTTTCCAGGTACCACCAGCGAAGGAGTACAATTGAATATTGCTAAAGCCATGCCAAGTCCTTACCCTTACCTCTGCTCAACTCCAGAAAAGCAGGGGGAAAAAAGTGTATTATTTGTCATTCATGTTGAATTAAGTTTTATATAAAAGTCCCTCCCAGGCAGGACAAAGTCTCAGAAACTGCAGACTACCACAAAGTGCTTACAGAACTAGCAAGTCAGCTCAAGCTCTGATTCTCTTTAACTGAGCAAACTGCATGGTTGTGTCGCCATTCCCCACAGCACTCATGGATGAGCCCATGGCAGGCACTGCCACTGACTGCTGTAAATGGGCTCTTTCATCAAAAGCTGTAGTTGCTCATATGTGCAGCAAGGGAAACTGCCACATCTCCCTCTGCATCCTCACGTTCCCTCCCACAACACTGACCGCACCAACAGAAAAATCCTGAAAAAACAAAACAGTTAAGAATAAAAATATCCTCTTATTTTACTCTCTTTTGAAAGATGAAGTCTTCGCTTCTCATTCCTACAACAACAAACAATTCTCCCCAGGATCTTGCATGAAACAAGTCACTAATTTTGCTCCAAATAATGCCAAGATCTTCTCTGCTAAACAAGGCAACAGTCAATTTCCTTTATATTTTCTCCTGATAAGGTTAACTCATTTTGAGCACTAACAGGCTGCTAAGTATTTCTAGGTCCGGAGTTGCTCTTCTTAACAGTCCTTACAACCATGAAGTGGAAAGTAATTCTGTAGATGTAATTTCTTTAACATGTGGCATTTACATTAAGGCCACAAAAATATTCTTGTGGCCTCCATCTCTGCCTTTCTGAAAGGTTCTCCAGGGCATGAGGAATCAATAACGATGTGAAAGGGGAAAGAAAAATCCCATATGTGAACTTGTATCATGCCCAAGTTTTACACAAGTTTCAATGTTCATTATATCAAACTGAGACAAAAATGCTTTAAAACCTAAACCCAAAAGCAGTAATATACTTTTGCCTTTCAACATTCAGCACATACACAAATCTTGCAAGGCTAGAAACTTTCATTCTAGACATGATCAAAATAGATTCCCCTTGCCTTACCCCCTCCCCCCAAAATATTCCAAATATAACACAAGCATTTAAAATGCACTGCTTTTTCATATGTGCAAAGATTTCTTCAAGATTCACATCTATGAAAAAATGCTTCTCTACACACCCACTTGTTTTGCTACCTTCATGAAAGTCATAGGAAGCAATTATCCTTTTTAGTCAAGTCCACTTGATCATTTGAAGTGTTTCCCCACCTGCAGAAAGCATCTCTCTACACACAAAGTAACACAGGAGCTGATACTATGCCCATGGTATGAAGAGGCTGTCAAACAACATCAAGATATTAAAAATAATAGTCCCCTGTACTTGCCATATTTCACACCAACAAGATTAAAAAGAAATTTCTCAAATCCCAGAAATTATCAAAGGCCCAAAATTTTGGCAATAAAATGTAAGAAGTCACTTAAATTACATACAACTTCTTTTCACAGCTTTTGATTCATAATTTCTTTCAACTTGCTCAGGTTAATCGTTGAAATGATGCATTACACAAACAATGCTAAAAATCAAAACTAAGGAAACACCTTATCTGTTTGCACGGAAGGTTCACAGGCACACTGCAGTAGATCTCCTTCATAGGCTGTCAGAAGCAAAGTGGATAAATCAGGATGCAACAGACACCAGAGTTTGTCTATTCTTCTTTGCCAATTTGACAAACCCATTTAGATATGGAGTACTCTCTGAAGCAAAACTGAAGACAGTGCAAAAACAACTGGAAAAAAAACCCAAAAATACCACCATCAAAACCAAGCACAGAAGCAAACCTTAGAGCCATTATTTTACTAGCATTTGTCAAATCTTGTTATCTATGCCACAGAAGCAACATTCTTCGAAAGCAAAATGCAAATTTTATATTGCTGTTAGTAACATGCATGTAATGCAGTCAAAGTGCCCATAAGGTCAGTCTCAGTACTAGTTACCAAACTCACAAGAAAGTCACTGAGACACTTAAGCACAGAAAACTACTTCTGGCCAACAAAGTCCACTGATTTGTGGACTTTATTCACAACAAAGTCCACTAAAGTGCTCTAATTTCTGAATGCTAGCAGAGCAATCTGAGGAAGTTACTAACTGTTCACATTGCTTTCAGCAAATACAAAGATTACCATGTCAGCAACCACTGATGACCACTGTTCTTATTGATTTTTTTCACTAAAGGGAAAAATACTGAGCTACATATGCTTCTTACCAGCCCTAATTCAGCCGTTCCACACTCCACAAGTCAACTGGCTTCGTTGATTTCAATAACCATTTACTTACTGCTTTCATTAGTTGATTATGGTTTTCCTAATAACACTGAATCGTGAACTGAGAGCTGCAACATGCTTTTAAGAAAATATACTTCAGCATTCTATCAAAAGATAAATATTCTTTCTTAAGCTTAAATTAGCTGGACAACTGGTTCAGTGGGAGCAATCAAAGTGCACTAGGGCCCTACCTGGGCACTGATAAACTTGGTTAGAACCAACAGAAGTAACCATAATGCTTTATATGAAAAATATCTTAATTTCAAAAGGTCCTTTTGAAGTAATTAAACAATAAATCTTGGTGGACATTTGGACAACATGAGAAATTCTAGAGTATTTGAAAGCCTGGATTTAAATAATTGCCTACTAACGGTTTATTAACGGTTTATTAACAAAGCAATTAGGCTAGAGAAGATTAGTCATAGAAATGTGATAGCTTTTTAAAGATCTTCCAAAGCAAACACTTGTGTATTTTCAGTATCCATTTCACCAGGAAGACCCTAATATATTTCACTATGTTTTAGGCAACAGTACCCCCTATAGATAAAATACACTATGAACAATTTAGCAGTTTCATGCACATCCTTTTCTGAGAAACTTCTTACTGTATTTAATGATGAATAATGAAAATGTAACAGAAATAAAATGGGGCTGTGGATTAATTCAGCTGACCATAAACTGAGATCACTCAAGTAAATAACTATTCCTCAATAACGTGCATCGTCCCTGAGTAAACAGG
Source organism: Agelaius phoeniceus (assembly GCF_051311805.1). NCBI lineage: Eukaryota > Metazoa > Chordata > Aves > Passeriformes > Icteridae > Agelaius > Agelaius phoeniceus. The sequence continues at coordinate 11,597,968 of NC_135285.1, read as the reverse complement.
CTAAAAAAACCTGAATCTTGCATCATTTCCCAATAGCTGCCAATGGATCAAGTCTAATTCTGGAAAAAGCATATTCAAAGTTGATTTCCCTTTCTAAAATTCTCTCAACTCTCCTACTTCCACCCCTCCAGTGCATGTACTCAAACGAGTTTGTCTGTGAGCAGAGAAGCAGCTGCTGTGATGAGTTCAAGAAACAACTTCAGAATCCAAGTCCTGAACTCTTGGGTTATCTTAATACACAACTGATCTGAATTATACCTAACAGTACATTAAAAACAACACCTAATGCGCAGGTCATGCATTTATGACATGCTTTATTTGATTTGTCACATGTTACACTAGACTGCCATTGGTCCCTTTGTTGTCACTAAGCTGCCCTACAACAATTAAAATTCCAGCTTTTCAAATTAACTGTCATAGGGCAACCTGGATACAAAGACATATGTGGCAGTCACTACACCAAAAAGGTAAGCTAACATTCTACAAGTGGAATAAAAAGAAGGTTGTCTTATTTTTCAAAATTATAATGAATGCAATGTCTCAGTTTCCTAGTTTAAAAGCTGTATGCAAAATTTCATAGCAAAAGGCTGTCAAAAATTATTTCAAATCTCACACAATCCTCAGTTGCTAAAACCATGAAAGAGTAGGAAGCTGACAATGCTGGCTTGAATGTCCAATGCTATTCTTCTGATTACGCCCCACATCTTTACTATATCCACTGATTACTGAGCTCACTCTAATGAACATTTATTATATTTACAAATTTACTTTTAAATGTTTTCTTCTCTCCATTTCTTCTGTCTGCATCATTACTTACTGCATCAGGAAGTAAAGTAATAGTATGATCAAAATTACTTGTATAAGCTGAAAAAGTACAATAAAGTGAATTCTACTAAGTAAAGACAGTAGATCTCCATCTGGTTACCTAAACAAATTAAGACAAGAAATACAGTATGGGTTTCTAATTATTAGAAACCATTTGGAGAACTTTGCATAGACTGGAATTTTATCTGTGTCTGGAAATCTTTACATCAACGTTCCATATCAAGACAGAACTGCAGTGCTCTCTCCAGCAGAAGTTCTCCTTCAAAAGTCATTACCCTTCAAGCAAGTCTGCAAACTTGAATATCTTAGAAGACCAAGATATATGTTTAGGAAGTTTTACTTTCAGGGAATCTTCATGAAAGGAAAAAATCTTCAGTTACAGGAAAAGAAACATATATCTGCAAATTATAGTAAAATACTACTACAACTCAAGTTCTCTAAACAGATGAGAACTGACAGACACTTCTGTAATCTCTGGTTATCAAATATAGGTGAAAATATGAAATACCTGTAACTTTAAATACAATTGCATACTTACAGTGGAATAAGGCAGCTGTGCTCTCAACCCATTTTGCTGCACACCTCCATTAGTTCGTTGCTGGGTCTAGCTCTGGTTTTTCAGCAGTTTTATCTCTTGTTTAAAAGCATAACATTCCTGTAAATACCAGGAAACAGGATTACGGTTACATTTATTTTACAACTCAATTATTCTCAAACTGTGCACTCCTCACCTGAAACATGTGCTCTGGGATTTTTATTCTTACATCTCCCTCACAACTTTCATTGTTAGCTCCCCATTCTAGTTTCATTGCTATTTGACAAATTCCCAAACTTAAAAGAACTACATATACATCACAGAGAGAAGAGCAATGTATTATAAGTTTCATAGCGAAATATACTCCAAATATGTGCTTGTAACTCCCCCTCACTCTGTCAATCAACACAAGGTCCAAGCCAACACACATTATTTATTGGTTTCACTCACTTCTTTCAAGGTGCTTTATGAATTGTAAATGCTACTCATCCTCACACCATTTTCTTCAAGGCTTAATTAAATAAAGCAAAATGGACACAAATCCAAATACAGTAATTCTTTTATCTCTGTATCAGCAAATAAAGCCATAGCTCTTCCAACAAACACGATCAGCTACAAACCTAAGAAAAATACTGCTTAGGTAACTAATTTTGGTGATATTTACTTTAGGCATAGCCCTTCCCTTTTCTCCTCGTTTGCCTTATACCAACTTTTATAAAACCTAATGTTTAATAAAATTACACATCAAATGAGAAGAAAATAATCTCAAAGACACCTTCTTTTATATAGACTGATATGAAAATCTCATTAAAGCCCATGTTGCTTTGATAAAGGTAAAAATCACTGCAGGTCAATTGGTGCTACTGTGCCTCTACTACAGTTTTTATTTTCGTTCTATCACTAGAGAACCTCCCCCTTAAAAAAGTCTCTCTTCTAGACTATAACTATACACAATTCCTACTGGCATCAAAGCAAACTATCTTTTGCTAGAAAAGCAGTATTCTTTTGACACACCCAAAACTCATCCAGTAGGCACTCCTTGCATGAGCAAACGATCCTAGTTCACAGAATAATCAAAATGACAAGTTAAAAATGGGTTAGCAACCATTTAAGTATTTCAATGAAATTACAGACATGATGCCTGTTGTCTGCCCTGCATCACATGGCATTTTAGTAAAGGGCAAACCTTGTAATTACTATGCATATGAACCTCTGGATGTCTTCCCTTCACTAAAATAAGGCAAATAAACAGAAAAACAAATAAAATAACTTGGTTTGAAAGTGTTTTGTACTCATTTTTCTGCAAACTGGTGCTACATCACGCAGGATGGGCAACATGCAAGTTTGTGTAGGTCTGCCCTTTACAACAGCTTCCTGTCCTTCTGAGACATGAAGAATATCTACCAGGCATGGCATGAATATTCAACAAGTGAAAAAATATCTGACTATCAAAGCTAGACATAAAAGACAAATTGCAACATTCATAGATAAGGTTTCTGAGGCAAGGAATATTCTTTTGTATTTCAGAGACATCAACGCATTTCAATTTTTTCAATAATTAGTGTGACAAGAATACATATGCTCCATTTAGTTGGGTTCAGATCAACAAGCCACAGACAAAAGGCATGATGTACTTCTACAACCAAAAATTTCAACATCCATTCCTCCATCCACGACTTGCCAAGGCCCCAGGCTGACATAAGCCTGCAGAAGCTAGACCAAAAACTATCTGAAGTGAATTGAAAACAGATCGCAGTAAAGGCTCTGAACAAGATCCGCACGGTTTCATCCACATGATATGCAAATAGTTTTCAAATTTATTCCTAAAGACACAGGAGGCCGTAGCCAACCCTAGGTGGTTTCCATCTGTTCCCCCAGACCCCACATCCGTACCAAGGCTGCTCCCGCTGCCGCCCGGATTCGCGCCGCGCAGCACCGACTGCACGTGCCCGCCCCGCCTCACCGCACCGGGCCAGCCCCGGAGCCCCGCCGGCGGGCAGGGCCGTGGGCGCCGCCAGCCCCGCGCCGGAGCGACAGCGCCGGGCGGGGAGGGGCCCGGGCCCCTTTCCGAGCGAGGCCGAGGGGCTGGTCGGGCGCTCGCAGAGCGGGGAAGCGCCGCCCGGCCCCGCCAGCGCCCAGCCCGCCTCCCGCGCACCTGCCGCGCCCCGCGCAGGAGGGGCCCGGACCCGCCACGGCGGGCGGCGATGCGGCAGCGCCCCGCGCCGCCCCCGGGGAGCCGGGAGCCGCCAGCCTCCCGCTAGCGGCGCCTCCGGAGGGTGAGCGCCCGTCTGGGCCTGTCGCCGCAGAGCTCCGTCCGCAACACACGCCCGGAGCGGGGCCGGCAGAAGGCAGAGGGACGAGGGGCTGTGGCGGCCTGTCCCACCTTTTCTGCCGGGCACACGGAGCTTGTCCGCAGCTCACCTGTTCGGGACTTGATGCCCCCAGCAACGCCCACGAGCTCTCTCGGTGAGAGGGAGGCACCCTCAGCGCCGCCGGGGACGAGGCCCGGCCCGGCTGGGGACCGCGGGGCGGGGCGGGGGCGCGCGGACTGACGCGCGCGCCAGCCAACCGGCTCCCCGCGCGGGAGCGCGCACCAATGGGCCCGGGCGGGGCGGGAGCGCGCGAGCGCAGGTGCTGCGGCGCCGTCCTTGGCCGCGCCCGCCCCGCCCGCGCCCCCTGGCGGTCTCAGCGCCGCTGCGCAGGTGGCTCCGTGAGAGCGGCGGGAGCCCGGGGGTGCGGGCGCGGGGCGAACCCGGGGGTCCGGGCAGGGGGCGAACCTGGGGGTGGGGGCGCGGGGCGAGCCCGGGGGTGCGGGCGCGGGGCGAGCCCGGGGGTGCGGCAGGGGGCGAACCTGGGGGTGCGGGCGCGGGGCGAGCCCGGGGGTGCGGGCGCGGGGCGAGCCCAGGGGTGCGGCAGGGGGCGAACCCGGGGGTCCGGATGAGGGGCGAACCCGGGGGTGCGGGCAGGGGGCGAGCCCGGGGGTGCGGGCGAGGGGCGAACCCGGGGGTCCGGGCAGGGCTTCCGAACAGCCCGAGCGTCCCTCCCGGTGGCGGCCCGGCCCCGAGCAGCGCGTCTGGTCGCTCCCGGAGAAGAGTCAGTGAAGTGCCGGTCGTTCCGTCCCCTCGCCGCAGCATGGGCTGTGCCTCTCCCTTCCCGAAAGGTCCCGACAAACCTTTCGGAACCTCCAAACTAAAACCGTGGTCAGGTTCAGGTCCGGGTGATGATGCTGCGGGTCAGTGACCTTGTGTGTTCTTCCAAGGCAATCAAATAGAGCTTTGTGGGCTTCTTGGTAATTGAGAGTGGTACTAGAAGCAAAGAGGCAAAAGGATGGTGCACCTTTCTCTGACTTACAGCTTCTATAAAAGCTATGCTCAGGCGCAGTGTGTGTAGGCATCGCTACAGGAAAACATTGACTCTGTGGACTGGTAGGTACATGCAGGATTCCACTCAGCCCATCGGACTGGCCTGCAGGTTTGCGTGTTAGAGAACAAAAGCCTAGTGAGGGTATGCAGAGGAAGCTTTGAGATACTGCATGATGCCCCGAATACATTTATAAGGTGTCTTTCCAATTTCCTGGTTACCAAAGGTTTTCAGTACCTATCAAACTCAGAGCAGTTTAAACATCTTCAGACATCACAACTAAATGTATATGAGTGCGCTTTTCAAAGCAGAAAAATTCAAATTGAGAATAAATTGTAAAAATAACTTTAAACATAGATTTGAGATCTGTTATGAGTCCTGATGCTCACAACACCAATAACTATATCAAAGCCAAAGGCACTACACAGAAGGTATTCTCTCTACACTTCCCTGCCCCTCAGAAAGGCTAAAGAAAATTAATTTCATATGAATCTCCAAAAATTTAATTCTTATTTGAGTTTATCCTATTGGTGTACTGCCAAGCAACACACTTTCCTCTAATATGTATAGCATCAGTTCCCACTAGAGCAAAAGTACAGAATTGTCTGGCAAAATATTTTCTTCTCTGTCCTGTATCACTGTGCCAGAACATTAAAACAGCAATCCATGTGCTACAGTCTTTGGAAAATATACATTAGTTACTAGTATTTTTACAGGAATTTGGAAAAAAACTATCTGAAAACCAGTT